>NC_053414.1:11152016-11452016 GCF_016859285.1 Xiphias gladius | reverse complement strand
ACGCTGACCCAGCTGCGCTGCTTTCGCTTCCTGATTTACCCCGGCAGCCTCAGCTCGCCACCGCCATGACAGTGTAGCCCTTGAGTGAGTGGAGCATGCGCAGTGCGGCGCTGTGTTTATTCAGCTCGGCGGCGGCAGGTGTGCCGCTCAGGTGGGTTTCTGGCAGACACACTGGGATTTGGTTCAAATAAACACCGGCGTACAGCTGTGTTCAGTTACTGCGATTGATCCGTTGCTGGGCCCCGGGGGCAAAAAAGTGCCGTTGGGGCCCTGCTTCCTCTAGGTTCCCCTCAAGTGCAGTGATACAGTGGACATAACACACTATAGAGAGCATATAGAGACCAACCATATATCTTATACCTGGCCCATGGATGGATTACTGCACAGACCTACCGGGGACAGGCCGACGGGGCCCCAAGGGGTCAGGGGGGCCCCTGGAACAGAGGTGCAACATGACCACAAAGAGATGCAAAACCATAACAATGACACGCAAAACAAGTAAAAATAGATGCACAGCGGCTGGCCAGAGACACAAATCAACCCCAAAGAGACACAAAATAAACAAAAATGGACATAACCCAACTGAATATAGACCACAAAGAGTCACAAAACACCCAAAGAGAGAAGCATAACAACTACAAATTACAATTAGACTTTGACATAGGGACCCTCTACAGGATGCAGCGGCAAGGTTATGTCATAATGCCGGACCCTGTTGATATCATACTTTACTGTAAGTAATCAAATTACGAAAAGCAACTGACAAAGTGAACTTAGGTCTGTTTTGGCCCCTGGAGATCTGGGACCCCTGGGAAGTTGCCCACTTTGCCCAGTTGGCAATCCAAACCTTGACCGCGACTTATTATACTATTTACAAAATACCCTACCAGATTTATCTCACCGCCTACTTTACAGGCTGAGATTTTACATATAAAATATTATCGGTTCATATAATATGATGGATTGTTAAATATTGAATTGGTAATAAACTGCACAACTGTACAGTATAATAAACCTTATTGATCCACTGCAGGAAAATCGAAGTGTCACAGCAGCTGAAGTACAAGAACTGATGCATAGTAGACTATAGATTGGTTAAGTAATTAAAAAATATGGTACAATATTATATACACTATGAGCATCTACCATTCAAAAAATACTACATACACTAAACATAAACAGTGACCGAAAAATGTATTTAGACAAAAATAAGTTGCAATAACAAATTAAATACAAAAAGCACTAAAGGGGTAAAGTGTCTTCTTTCTGTGGCTAGCATTGTTTAGTAGCATAAAATATATTATTTTACTTATAGTATATCAGCAAAAACAAAGTGTGTGAAGTTTGTGTCACATAATGCAAAGACTGTAATGCAGAAATTGGCGTGAGTTGTGTAATTGATGAGAAAATGTAACCTCCACCTTCAGCAACTGCAACATTAAAAATACTGTTCACACATAAATGTAACAGAAATAATAATCCGATTATATAATGATAAAACACTCTGCAAGAGGCATATGAAAACTTTTACATTTGGTCCTTTTAAGTAAAGTTTGCTGATAACGCTTATGCATTGTAAGTAAAGTTTTGAATGTAGGATTCAAATTACAATGGAGTACTGTTACATTGTCTTACTACTTCCACTCATGAAAAGGATCTGAATACTACTTCCCCTACTGTATAAAAGAACCAGAACCCACCAGATTTCAGTTAAAATTTCCTCTTTTAGGCTGATACACTTACTGTATATCATAATTTACAGCCATAAATAAAGCTAAAATTAAACCAAGAGTACAACTCACTGCAACTACTGTAAATTGAATGCAGATAAAAAAAAATCTTGTAACAAAAAACTGGTCAGAATTTCCCCAGAAGCAAATTTGATTTAAATGTTAAGCATTTGATAATATTTTTTTTTATTTTAATTTCTATATTGTGTCTTTAGAGCTCAGTAACTGGTAAGTTATGACAAGGTCATTGATGACCTTTTTATAGTGACCTTATAGTACTGTATTGCTTTAATCTCCTGTAACATCACTGCAATAACAAACGTCGGCTCTTATTGCAGTAGTTAAGAAACTGAACTGGGTGGTAATTTTACCTACTACTATATAACAAAACCTGGAGGTATCTGTTTGAAGAAATTCAGCAAAACTTTCACCACATTTCCTATGATACAGGGCTACATACTGTATGGCAGAACAATAAACCCTTAACCCATGTAGTGGCCTCATTTTTTTAAGATAATATATGAATGTATGAAAAATATAATTTAGCAAAAATCAGATAAATCAGATAAAAATCACGCCTCTAAACTAATACATTACTGTACCGTGCTATGAAAACCCACAGGGGAACTTGTATATTTTGCTCAAGGTAATCTAATGTGTTGAACGAGCATCAAACATAGCTCGATGCTGTGAGAAAACACGGAGTGGGGGGTTTGAAATGTATGTAGGGCTTTGTTTTTCTGCAGCACAACAGCACACTGACAGATGTCTGCGTGCCGAGGCAATGGAAACCAAACATTAAAGCAAAGTGACAGCTCTGCACTGCTTGCCTTTTCAAATCACCACCAATAACCCATGACATGTGGGATGTTTACATAGCTGAATGGAGGAGAGGCACCAGTTTCATCCATGTTTATTATTGCATGAAGGAAAATCACAATCAAACACGATCTGGAAAGTGATAATACCTACTCTATATGTATCAACTAATTGCCCGTGTCTTAAAGTATTTGTCTTTTCCTTTCTCTGCTCATACCGGTGACTTCATATCTGCTGTGCAGGATGGTTTAGCAGCTATGAGTGTTGTTGCCACAGAGGCAGCTGGCGTCACTGTTACCACTGACCTCCCAGTAAAGTGTAGCTGCGCCATTAGGGACCCTGGGAGTCACGGAAGCCAGCAGCACCACCCATCAGGCGCAGGTCTTGTCTTTGATATAATGACCTGAAATCGGCAGACTTAGTCACTGCAGCCCAAATGTAGACTTCTTTAGAAAAAAGGCTTTGAAAAGCCTTCCTGACCTTTGAATTGAACATAAACATTGCCTTATCATTTTTCTAACTGGGCTCTGTAGAGATAATGAGACTTTAATTGCCTATCAGAGTTTTACTGTTCTCATATTTTTCTCTCTTCCTGTCATCGTGTTCAACAGCCTTGCTATCTAAGCCAAAGATTATGATTTCTGCAAATAACTTAGTGTCAAAAACAACAGTTAATCAATGAGCACTCGCAAAGAGATTTACTTTCAGGTTGTTTGACTAACGCCTGCAAGATTCATTTAGAAGACACTGAGGGCAGAGAAAAGTACATTAATGGTGACAAAAGTAAATTCCAAAAAAGATGAAACCAGTCATTAGAAGCCAGCAATTTAATCTTGATGTTTGTTCAAACAATAGAGTAGACATTTAGATGAAATAAAAAGAGAGACTGCAATCGTAAAAAAGGCATAAAAACAACAAGAAGACACAGTTGCAATGCTGCATGCAGCCCTATACCTTTTGGATGTTATATCAGTTGTTAGGTCTCGTATCTATTAGGTCGTCTTTGCTGCAGCATCTTTGTATCTGTCCAATGGCTGCAGAGTTTTCACCTCTCAAATTTACATTTTTCAGAATATTCTTACCTGCACAGAGACACTGGATTTATCAGACTTTTTTTACTTGATTAGATAGAAAGATATGAATATGTTTACTTCACCAACTGTCCTATCAACATTCATTCTTACAGCCGGAGGTATAATACTGCACATGAAACATCCCATCCCAGCTGTCTACCTGCAGTAACTGCATATTTACCCCTTGCAAACACTGTATGTATGTGATTATGTGTCATGTTTTTTTGTTTTTTATCTTTGCTTGTACACCCAGTTGCCAGTTTATTAGGTACGCCTAGCTAAAACTAATGCAGTCACATAACAGGTTTATAGATTATTTTGTCCACCCCATTTACACCAGTGAGGGTACTTCAAATACACCTCTCTGTATAATGCAATGCTTTTCACCTGCACTTCAAACTACATCATCCAATATTATTATGATCATAAAGATGAATCAACTCCTCTCAACAGTTTCAACATAATCTAAGCATTACGACCTTCATGACGGTAGGATTAAATGCAGGGCCTTTGCATTAGGCTGCATTCATTTTAGCTAGGTGTATCTAATAAACTGCCAGTTGAGTGTATTTTACCAACAGACAAAATTCTTCCCTTTGTTACAATACCAGCGTGGGTGGACAGCAGGCTACACTCCTGCGTGATATGTTAACACACCTAAAGACTGGTTCGTCCTGATGGGTCGGCCCGGGATGATAGGTTTTCTTTTGTGATCCAAGTAACTGTGGCACCGTTACTGGTTACTTTGATTTAAGGCCAATTGTAAAGCACAAATTAAACAAAATATATAGGCGGTGTGTATGATACATAAGCAATTAAAGGCTGTAACAGTTTTATATGGAACTGAATGTGAACATTAATTGTGAAATTTAATCACCAATCAATAAATAATGTTGAATTTATAGCTTTTAAATATTTTACTTTGAAATTTCCCTCTTTGAAATTCCCAGCAGGTTCTGTTTTAAAAATGTTCCTTTTTATAGAATTTCAGAAACTGAAAGACAGAAGTGATTTTTTTTCTTTTTCTATATTAATTGATTTATAAACACAAGTCAATGGCTAATGTCCAGTATTGATTCAATATAAGTGCTAGTCTACTTTCCTCAATATATGGAATTGGGATCATTCACCTGTGTAACTGGAGATGTTTTCAAAACATCAATTAATTCTGTCACTCTGGACGTAACATTATATATGGTCAGTTGGGCACTCGGTATATTGGATTTTGCTTTATATTATACAGCACTGTGCAAAAAATGAGGCACTTGTGAAAAATTGCTGCAAAGTGAAGATGACCTAAAAAATATTGCCAAGAATATTTTTTATTTATCAGTAACTTGATACGAAGAACAGTAAACTTGAAGAAAAACTTAAATCTAAACATTATTTGGTGTGACCACCTTTCGCCTTTAAACCAGCTTCTGTCTTTTCATGTAGCCCCAGACTGACTCCATAATGTCGAGATCAGGGCTCTGTTGGGGCCAGACCATCTGTTACAGGACTCATTGTTCTTCTTCTCGCTGAAGACAAATCTTCATGACTCTGGCTGTATGTTTGGGCTTGTTGTCATGCTGCAGAATGAATTGGAGACCAGTCAGATGCCTCCCTGATTTTAAACATCAAAAGTACCTAAAACTTTTGCACTGTACCATATATTGTGCTAATTATCATGTTCACTGCCTTAAGCTAATGCAATATTTTCTTTTGTGATCTATGTTTAATAAAGCAATAAATTGATACATTTTACAAGATTGGCAATTTTTGTCTTTGTATTATATGTTTAGCTAAATATTATTAAATATTATCAAATTATTATTATCAAAATTTAGAAAAGGACTATACAAATCACATTTATATTCATTTAAAACTCACCTTGAGCAATTACATGCATATATCATCCGTCAATCCATGACATATATATACAAAAACAGAAGCTGTTTGGCTTGTATATAGACATTGTATATTGCTGTCCATTTGTTCTTACTCTATGTATGTATCTATTTTTCTCACCTGCTTGCTTGTCCATACTAGTCATATTTTTATGTTTATTTAACTTTGTTCAGTTTTGTTGGCCTCGTTTTTGCTGTATGTCCATGTGTATCTTCCTGGACAGTGTCGCTGCTCCTGTGTACTCGTGTAAGTACACTGAGAGCCACTAGAAACCAGAGTCAAATTCCTTATATGCACAAACATACTCGGCCACTAAAGATGATTCTGACGGTCTGATTTAATTGTAGAAGAACATTCAGGCTTGGTTGCTTGTCAATGGTACATTTGAATGTTGGTGTCTGAATTTCCCCAGCCCAATCTGTGCAACCTGCTTTTAGTCATAAATTCAGAAAGATGTTTCAAAATTCTGTGGAATGTAAATTAAAAGTATTTGGTAGAGATTAAATTTCGCAATTAGGTATTAAATTGTTTGTAAAATTATTAATCCTTATGGCATTTATTTGCCTCCAAAGACACCACAAAGTGCATTTGTTATATAAACAGTTCATTCGTGAGGCATGTTATTATCAGGATATTCGTTTTTTACCAGCGGGGGGCGCCAAAAGAAGCTACAAGGACTCGCGAGATAAGACGCATCTCACGATTTCGGTCTCTCTCTTTAATTCTCGCGGGATTTCGTATTTCCTCCTCTTTCACTCCCTGTAGCCAACATGGCAGTCGGCAAGAATAAGAGGCTGACCAAAGGCGGCAAAAAAGGTGCCAAAAAGAAGATGTAAGTAGCAAATTCACACATTGTTACACGAAACAGGCTTTGCCCTTTTCGCTAGTCTAACTTTTGTATAAGAAATGAGAAGGATGAAGCCGATTTTAGATAGATGTTACAGGGCCGGTGCTAGTCCCGTCGTCGCCGTTCTCTTGGGCGCTGGACGGAGTCAGCATGTTGTATCCCTCTTACTCTGCATTGAAGCGTTTTGTCATAAATAGGCTGATTTAATCAGAACGGTATATTTCATCTAGAGGACTCTGAGTGCGCAAAAAGGAAGCATGAATAACTGTACGAGTTTGACCCCACTGTTGGGGCCAGTAACCTTATTCGCTAAAGGCTACTAGATGTTAGCATGAATTTAGCCGAGCTTAACCATCAACATGGTAGTCAAACTTAAGGTTGAGTTAAGGTATAAATTATGCTACGAACGAACCACTTGTCTTGGTCGTATGGTGAAGTCATTTAGGAAATCGCTGGACACCAGTGTGGGCTAGAATAAAGCCAAACCTTCCATGCTCTCTGCTAACCCGAGCAGTTTCCCATGCCGTGCATACTTAACCGGTTTTCCCGCAGCCAGTCTGCCTATAACTCCAGCTCACAGGCCGCCTGCATTACCCGTCCATAGCATGGACGGTGCTGACTAGTGGACTGTTATTTCTGTGTCATGAATTTGTTTCTCACTCTTTTTCAGTGTGGACCCCTTCTCCAAGAAGGACTGGTATGATGTCAAGGCACCAGCCATGTTCAACATCCGCAATCTTGGCAAGACCTTGGTCACCAGGACTCAGGGAACCAGTAAGTCTGCGTAGTCGAAAGGCTTATTATGTAGGTATATTTGTGATAACATTCAGCTGTCTTCTGTACATCAGGCTGTAATTGAATAAACAAAATGCTCCATAGGATGGACAGGGTGATTGAGACAATTTGTTGTAAAATTGATGAGTGAGACTTAAGATTATGCTGCAAATTCACGTTAATGACTAAACTGTCATTCTAAAGATGCTCCTGTGTTTGGATACTCTTGGTGATTAGATGGGAATGCATGATGACAAGCTGCTTCGGTCCTAAATGATGGTTGCTGATTACTTATGAGATCAACTGACCCCCCCCCCCCTTACTACGTTTCCACAGATTCTAGATTGCCATTACTTTGTCCTACAGGTGCTTTTCTTTTTTTAATTAACTAAACCGTTTGTGTTACAAACATCCAGGAATCGCCTCTGACGGTCTTAAGGGACGTGTGTTCGAGGTGAGCCTCGCTGACCTGCAGAACGACGAGGTGGCCTTCCGTAAGTTCAAGCTCATCACTGAAGATGTTCAGGGCAAGAATTGCCTCACCAACTTTCACGGCATGGACCTGACCCGCGACAAGATGTGCTCCATGGTCAAGAAGTGGCAGGTAAAGATCCAAGTTATTCCGACTAGCATTGGATATATATGAGTATTTCACTGTAGCCAATTTGCTCAATGAGTTTTGGTAACAATGCCAAATGGATACTTGTTTGACCCACATTAGTTAATTTTCAAAGTTTAAAAAAAATATATATATATATATATATAAAATATTGGCTGAATTGTAGTAACAGTGGTAGTGTACAGCTAAAGTGGGGTTATGACTGGAGGGTCAGTGGTTTGACTAGGAATGGCAGTTAAAGTGTCTACTTTAGGTGCTTAATAATCAACTACTCCAGTAGTATACAAGAGTAGAGAGCTTGTACTGAAAGACATTGCTAGAAAAGAGCATGGATGGTTAAATTAGGTTGCATGCCATTGAGCATTTATATTAATTTAACCAATTTCACTGTTTTGAAGCGAAAGTGACAGAATATTAGCGTAAATGTGTGAAGCCACAATGTTTCAACTACTTATGACTCTAATGTGAATCGTCTTGGAATTTAAGGGGAACTTAGCTGTGAATTTTATTTATTTTTTTTTAAACATGAGTTAACTTTCAAGTGTAAAGTCTTTTTCAAGGGCAATAATTCCTTCTCAATACATGTAACCACTGTTTAATAGGTACAACAGGCAATATACTCTGAGTTTTTTGAGTCTTAAACCCCTAAGGATTGTTGACAGTGACATGTTACCTATATCTTGACTTTCACTTGCCTCAGCGGGCACAGTGCAGCCTAAACACTTGTTTTGGTTTGAGTTTGGGGTGCAACTTTTTTCTAATACTGGCACACAGCTAGGCTATTTATTGAGCTCCATTAACATGGAAGAATAGTAAAGTTAGGTTGGTGTTTTGGTGGAGAATTTATTTCATCTTAAATAACTTCGGTAAAAGCATCCAGTGTACTACTGATTACTGCAAGAACAGCTTACAGATAGCAGAATCCTTATATGAATGTGGTTGGAAAACTTTTTATGTTCCTGAAATATGGAGGGATGGTTGTACATTATTCATCCTTTTAATAACTTAACAAATTGTGTTTACAAAAACTTGTTTTATATACAAGGCATTAAATAAGTTTACATATCCAAATACAAAGAGAAGGAAACTGCAGTGTAGTACAACCTGTACAAAGATTCTGAAAATATATTTTGGGTGAAGAAGGAAAGGTGGTACGCTGCAGGTTGAGGGAAGGTGAGTGCAGCAAAAGTTAGATTACCACACAGTTAAGGAATACAGTGAATATCGTAAATGGAAAGGTGGCAGGCTGAAACAGATGGAATTGAGCTTAAGGTCTAATTGGTATGGATGTTTTCTTTCCACTCAGACCATGATTGAAGCACATGTGGATGTGAAGACCACCGACGGCTACCTTCTGCGTCTGTTCTGCGTGGGTTTCACAAAGAAACGCACCAATCAGATCAGAAAGACCTCCTACGCCCAGCACCAGCAAGTTCGCCAGATCCGCAAGAAGATGATGGAGATCATGACCCGTGAGGTTCAGACCAACGACCTGAAGGAAGTCGTCAACAAGCTGTAAGTCATATAAAGTTTGTCTTGCCCCTGAATGAAGTCTGAATGATTTCTATTTTTATTTCACTTTCAAGGAAAGCTTCTGTCATTGATCTAATTGCTACAAAATAATAGCTACCCATTGGATTCTGAGCTGTCGTTATCTTTTGCATTAATGTGTGTTGTGAATTGTGTCGTCTTCCAGGATCCCTGACAGTGTTGGCAAGGACATTGAGAAGGCCTGCCAGTCCATCTACCCTCTACACGATGTCTATGTCCGCAAGGTCAAGATGCTTAAGAAGCCCAAGTTTGAGTGTAAGTGATTTAACAGCAGTAACATTTGGCATACCCCTCTGTTTTTTCCTTTCCACTTGTGGGAACACATGATGACACACTGTTTCGGTCCCATATGATAACATGATTACTGCACATTGAGATCAGCTGATGTTCCCTGTCATGACAAAATACTGTTTTAAGTTTCAGTGACAGGTTTGCAGACTGTGCTCTTAACTTGACTTGAGTGTGACCACTCAAGGTTGAGGGGTGAAGGACGAAATATCACTGCAGTTTTTGACTTCTTGACTTTGTTACTATCGCCTTTGGTTAAAAGCTTCTTGTGTTCTATTGCAGTGGGCAAACTGATGGAGCTCCATGGTGAGGGTGGTGCCGGCAGTGCCGCAAAGGCATCCGGTGACGACACTGGAGCCAAGGTAGAGAGGGCAGATGGCTACGAGCCCCCTATCCAGGAGACAGTCTAAAAAAAAACACCCTGATTTAATAAAACATGTAAATGACCCAACGCATTGTACTGTTTTCTTGCTTTGGTGATAGAAATAGTACATTTTATACACATCTAAAGGGGCCGGACAATTACTTGCACAAGCAATGAAACTGAATCCAGTAGCCCTGCAGAAAGTCGGGCCGGTTTCGTTTAGTTTGAGACTGTTAAGACTTATGGGCTAGAGTTCTCAGTTTTGTACTCGCACAGCACTAAACTGCAAGGTTTTGTTTTTTTTTCTGAAATAATGGTCCCATGTGAGTACAATCAATGCTAGCTATTCTCAATTTGGTGTTTTAGGGAACAGCCAGTATAAATGTGGAGCCTTAACTGTATGCAACTCCCCACTTTGCACTAGAGGTTGGCACGCTAGTAGTTTCCAACATTTAGTCAATTGAGAGAAAGCTGGTGCCTATCAAGAATTAGAATACATTTCCTGCAGGAATGAAAAAAAGCAGTAAAACTACACAGGGCTTCTGAGTTTGCAATGATAATCTGGTATTTTTATTTCACTGAAGTAGTTTGAACTTTTTGGAATATTTCCATGTAATCAATAGACCAGGTTATGAAGGAAAAAGTAGGGCACATCTTCAGGTATTAACCACATTTTGTACAATATGCAATGGAGATACTGTAAAGTGAACAAATTTTAAGGGTAGGAAAATTACACAAGCCACTAGATGGCGCAAGTGGTGAAGAGAACAAATGCGGTCAGATTGTAAATCAAAATCTAGGGTATTTACATTGCCAGCCATCTTTTCTCGAATATGTATTTATAACCATGATAAATTATTCAGTAATGTTACTTGGAAATGAAATACTGTATTTTAGTTAAAAGGTTGTTCACTTCAGACGTCCACTGCTGAAAGCATCCGTCCTCAGATCTAATTCCAGTTCTGGTCATCCACCAGTGTCCCTTTTGTCGTGTTTTTTTTGGGACTGAATGCCACGTGTCATTGTCCCATTACTTGAACATAGTTTTTAGGGACCAGGGCCCGTTTCCCCCTTAATTCACCCAGGAACCATTCTTCATCCACGGACTCCAGGTTGGTTATAATATCCCCAATCTGTGAAAGAGGAAGAAATGAGGGGTTGTCTGAACGGCGAGACTTTCTAATGAAAATGTTTTCCCTGACAATTTGTGAAACGTATTCATGATAGGAACAAAATAAATCAATCAATCAGTGTACCTGCAGAGAGAGCTCCTCGTCGCAGTCCGATGTGAAGTTATACAGAGCCCTGGCTCTCCCACCACCGGCAGCTTTGTTCTGCTGGCTACCAGATGACTGCCGTCCTGCTGAGGAAGGCGTATATAGTACCAGTCAGTGAATTAATGAATAATAATGATGGTCACCTTGTAAAACTCTCCTACAGCTGAAACAGTGAGTCGATTAACTGACAGACAGCAAATTATTCTAAAGCTATTGTAACAACTGATTAATCGTCTAAGTTACTTTTCATGTACAAATGCTGAACAATACTTCCTCCCACATTCTCAGGTTTTTGTATTCGCTGTTTTGTTTTTTGTTTTTTTTTGGTAATGAAAATGTAAACTGTTGATAAACATAGTAAGCAATGTGAACGTGTCACTTTGAGATTTTGAAAATTGCAATGGACAGTTTTCACCATTCGGTGTCATTTTATAGGCCAATATGATTCATCGTCAAAATAACCAGCAGACTAATCAACAATGAAAACAATTGTTAGTTGCAGCCGTAATTCCAATAATATTCCATATCACTGTGAAATGCTATGAATTTAATGTTAAATTAAGTATACATTAATAACTGAAGTTTACCTTAACATCAATAACAAATTAACACCTCACCCATTACACATTGTCTGTACCAACTGCATGGCAGCACAATAAGACACTCACTGATGCTCTCTTTATATATTTGTCTTCATTACCACCCCAAATGAGGAGTTCAGTGACGGCAGTCAGTTCACAATATCGACAGAGCAACACTGTGAGAACCTCATACCTGCGGTGCTCTCAACAAAAGCCCTGGGGAACATGCCTTCCCTCCCGTTGAGCCTGCCGCAGCTCCACTCAGTGTTCAAATGCTGGGTGATCAGGATACAGTCGCCCTGCTGAAAGGACAGGTCGTCTTCTGACTTCCCGGCATAGTCGTACAGAGCCACCACCCAGTCCACATTATTGGGCTGAGACGCCTACAAAATGAACAGGACAAGAGAAGGGACCTTTATCTGTTTTCTTTTTTTTTTAAACATAACTCATAGGGTCTGCTGCCAAAACCAACATCTTTCCCTATTGATGCTACTGCTTATATGAATATTGGTTACCTGAGCAGGTTTGGCAACTTCAGGTTTTGCGCTTGGAGAAGCTACCATGCCTGTGGGGGAGGGGGGAAGATGTCTAGGTTATTAAAGATGAAAAGCATATCAAATCCAATCAGGAACAAATAAAAGAATCAAATCTATGGTCACATTTTGTGCTAGTTATCATTAATGTTGCATGAAAATCCTCTGTATAACTGGAGGATTTTAGCAAACTGAGGAAAAATTAACATTCTACAGTTAAAAAGCTACGCTCTTTTATACTGATCCCAGCACTATTACACTTTTAACTACTACTAGGCCAGTTAACTAACTAAATAAATAAAAGATTCATTGTTTCTCTACCCGAATGTAATTCCTGGCAGCATGTAGAATTCAGTGGAAGGCTAACACTGTATTTACAGGTCTGTACAAGTCTTCTCTAGAAATTTCCAGGAAGGAATTATGTAATCTGGTACATGATACAAACAAAGTTGTGAGATTTTTATTTCAGTTATAGTTTGGATAGTATTGGTGACTTTATAAACAATTCTTAATTTCTAGAGGAAACTGAATGAATAATGTATGAAAAATCCAAATAAATGAAAACATTTTAGAAGAAGGGGGAACTTCAGGTCATGACATCTAAACTGCATTTCTGAACTCTTGGGTACAGAAATGGTTGCAAGAGTGTGCCGGGGCGTCAAGTTCACTGTTTACAGACCTTTTGTAAACAGCTATTTAATGAAACAGAAACAGAAGCACGGATTCCTGACATGCCACAGAGGGAAATGCCAGCCAACACAAAGGAAAAGAATGGAGAGAGGCTCCTCACTGAAGGATACAGCCGCTCTTTTGTATTCCCATTTAAGACATTAAAAAACCCAAGTACAATTCAACTCACTTGCTCGTTGTGAGCAGATCAGCACAAAATGAAAAGAATAAATTGACTTAGTTCTGGTGCTTTCGGGCAATCGTACCAGGCAGTGCTATGCCGCTGCGCTGTGCATGCGTCTGCTGCTGACTTGGAGGTGGAGGCAGATCTTCAATCACCTCCACAAAGTTTAGAGGGAAAATTCCAATTAAGACGCCGTGCTGTCCCCGAGCCCAGTCCTGTCCAATGTACTCCTTCAGCTGGATCACATCCCCCTCGGAGAACGACAGTTCATCACTGTGCTCGCCCTCGAAGTCAAACCTCGCCACGCATCGTGGACCACTTCACAGGACACAACATTTCAAACATCAGGTTAGTTCAGGTGAGTTTGTGAAGGCCAGTGCAAAGATTTTTATGATTTTAAAAAACAATTTACCTGATTTTTGCAGATGGTGGCTTCGGTTTCCTTTCAGGGAGGGTTTTTGGTGAATCTGACTATATAGAAAATTGAATTTTAATTTAACCATCATATACATTTCTAAATTACAGGCCTTGCTGTTACCAAAGAGGTGATCAATGCTTTCCAAGAATTTCAATAGTTGAAACTTACCAGGACTTTGACATGATTGATGGGAAAGAAACCAGAAGATCCCCTACAAGTGCCTCTGTACCAGTCACTGTCCACCTGCTCCACCATGGTCACAACGTCTCCTGCTCTCAGACCAAGCTCTCCTGGACCCTCTTTGTGAAGAAAATACACATCAGCTGTGTACTGGTATCAAAAGTAATCCAAATTTACACAAAACTTCCAAATGATTTGAGTACATTTCTGTTACACTTATTTGGATTGTCTGCAGACAGCCAGTATCTACAGTTTTTAAAATGAACATGCACTAAAGGAATAGTTCAACATTCAGGGAAATACATTTATTCACTTTGCCGTTATTTTTTGAAATCTTAGACAGTGCCAGGTCTTTCTGCTTGCCTACTGGCTCCAGCATAAAGACTGGAAGCACAGTGACAACGCTAGGCTGGTTCTCTCCGAAGTTCAAAAATACTCCTGCAAGCACCTTTAAAGCTCACTAATAGGGGCAGACTATGTTGTTCGTTGAATCCATGTACGGGTTTCCCTCTGCAGACACGAGAGTGGTATCAATCTTCTCATCTAATTCTCGGCGAGAAAGCAAATAGGGGTATTTCCCAAAATGTCAATGTATTCTTTTAACATACCATCTCATTTTAGTCTTATTGCACAATCCCGGTCATTACTAGTGGCAAAAAAAGGATGTTTCACCTGGGATGAAGTCATGTATGGCCTGCACCTTTTGCCCATAACCGTCTCCACCTGAGGGACTTGGTCTGGCACCCTGTAGAGAGAGAACAAAGACTTAAAGGTTAATGTATTAGACTCCACTGGAAGCACAGGAGCAAGTAAGGCTCAAGTATCAGAGCGATGATTCTACTCATGAATGAAGGACAGGATACCTGTGGTGGGGACAAGTTTGAGGCAAGAGGAGTTATGACCTTCATGCGAGACTTGTGGACTCTGCCTCTGGTGTCTCCAACCTGGCACTCAAATGTATTATGGTCAATCTCCTCTAGCAGCAGAAGCACTTCATTTTTCTATTGACAGAGCCAACAAAGGTATTAGATTCCAGTTGTTCAAGAGGGGTTGTGGAATTGGGACTTGAAAACGTACTGTGGGAAGTAATGCACTTTTATGCAGAGGCAATGTGTAAGTCACTAAAACCAGTTTAGCCACCTGAAATGACAGCTCTCCTATATTGTTCCCATTGTAGTCAAAGGCTGCAATTCCATGGGGAAGTTCGAGCTGGTGGAGGAAAACAAAAAAATAAAAACGTGCTCATCGTGTTGTATTTCAAACATGATTACAGGTGTGCAGTGGGCTCTCTCTTACAGTGTATTTGTTGTAGAGACGGTGGCCTGGGTTGGGCCTTGGAGGTAAGACAGGTCCTTTCCTGTGGGGCTTCTGTGCCTGGGGTTTGGGTGAAGTCTCCCGTGATGCTGAAAGGGATCGACCTGTGGCCTGAAGGCTGGGTGGGGGAGGTCTTCCCGGTCCTGTTTTGGCTGGAGGTGGGCGATGTGGGAGGGTTTTGGTTGTACTGGGCCTCCTGAAGTGCAACACCATCGTCAGGGTGAATAGAGTAGCATCTTTACAAAGTGTGCCAACATTTTCAGCTTAGGAGGATTTTTGTCCCCTCACTTACCGAGGTGGTAGCGATGGCTCTGGCCCAAATTGGAGGGACTCCTGCAGAAGATTGTGTGTTTTTATTAGCACTAAAACAGATTCAGCCAACAGTCTGCAGTACTTGAAACCACAGTAACCATGCAACAAAACGAAGCATTCTGCCAAAGCTGAAGGCAATGTGTTCATTGGGCTACAATAGTTTATTTGTTTGTGGAAAGCAGAGATCAGGTAAGGTCCTCAGCTGACAGGCAAGAAAAAATTTGTAAGTAGATATACACTAACAGCACAAAACATTTTAATTAGACTCAAAAAAATACTGTGTTGAGTAAAGGCTGAAAGGGTAAAGAATAACAAAAAAAATCCCCTTGCTGATGTATTTACAGGTCTACAAAGACTAACCTTAATTTTGTGGAAAGCTTTAACTCTTCTGGGTTGAGGTACTGTTTGAGAAGTTGACGGGTTTGTAACTGCACTGCGTGATGGAAATCTTACCTGAAGGGGGAGGATGGGTGTCGGGCCTTGCTTGTGGTGGACTGAGGTGTTTAGGGAGCCTACAGGCTTCTGAACAGGGAGGGGTGGAGGACTGTCCTGAAAATTATCTGAGACTGAAAAGAGATCTGTCTTTACCATAACATACTGAAAACAGACATATGCAAGTTAATACCACAATGCACACAGAAATTAGATATCATTTCAATAATCATGTAAAGTTTACTGAACTCACATGAACCAGTTTTGCTGGGGACCTTGATGGTGGTTGGTCTCCTTGTTACAATTTGCCTGGTGAAAGAGCCTCCATTGCTGTCCACATTACGCTGGGGCTTGACTGGGATGTGATCTGAACAAAGAGACACTGGACTTTATATATATTATATAGTATTCACAGCTGTATGCGAGAGTTTGGGCATTTCCAGGAAAATTACATGTTTTGTTGATTTTTGAAGTGCAAAGAAGTAAACACAACCCCTGCAGCAACCAGGGCATTAAAGATGCGCCTTTCTTCAAACATTGATGCAAAAATGTTAATCTTTCTTGAACTTAACAAATAGCAAAGAAATTAAACAGTGGCACCCTACTAAGTCAGTACTTGGTAACCCCTCCTTTTGCTGATATACTTTTGGTAGCCAGCGAAGAGTCTTTCTGCTCTTGATTTCGGAGTTTTCACCCACTCGTCCACTCGATCACTTGAAGTTCTGGGATATTTTTATGCTGTCTTGCCTGAACAGCATGCTTAAGATCTACCCACAGAGTTTCAATGATGTTCAGGTCAGGGGGACTGCGAGGGTCGTTCCAAAAGCTACCCTGGCTCTGTCTCTTTACGCTAGGCTAAGCTAATTGCCGCCTGGTACCAGCTCTCTGCTTATTGCACAGACATGACAGTGGTATGGATATTCACTTGGAGAGAAATCAACTAGGAATATTTCAAAACTATTCTTTGGATGACCAAGTATTTGCTGGTTAAAACACACTGAGGATTTACTTGCTTTTCTCCATTTCTTAACACTGTTAATCAAATGCCTGTGGGTTTTTTGACTGTTGCTCAGAGTCTTTAGACTCAGATAATGGCCGTTTATCATTATTTTTTGACAATTTATAGGCAACACAGACTGGATTTTACCTATAATTTTTGTTTCTCCTGCTTCCCCCTTGAGATTTTTTTGGCAATTGTTTGCTTCGATTGATACACAGCCCTTTGTAACATTGTTTTGAACGGTGCTCTATAAAGAAAGGTTCATTATTATGATAAAACAAAGGATTAATCAATAAATTATTATTCATTAGGAATTTCCAACAGAGCAGTACATTTTATCTCACACAACTTACTTATACTTACTTGATGGACTGTTCACATACTCGTTCTCACTGATCATGGAGGCTGAGTTGTGGTTGTTTATGTTTAGGTTGGGTTTAAGAGGCTCCTTAAAAGGCTTCACTGGAGGTACAAAAGTTTCCTCTTCATAGATGTTGTTGGCTCTGGTCAATACATGATGTGATCTGTTTGGGATGGCCCCCTTGTTGTGTAAAGTCTCTAGCTCCTCTTTTATAGACAGTCCCACAGGTTTTTTAGCGGGCTGAGGTCTGGGGTCTGCCGTATGGTCTTGGGGCACATTTGTGGAGGAGAAATTTTGATTGTCATCATCTGTACTGTGGTTAAACTGAGGTTTAAGAGCTACAGAAGGTTTAGCAGCAACTGGAGGTTTGGCGGCCTTCCTTGGTCGAGGTTCTGGTTTAGCTGGGTCAACCACATTTCCCTCCTCGGCACTTGCCTGGCTCTCGAAGGCCTGGATCCTGGCCCGAATATTACGTTGACTGTGGTTGGTGCTCATCTCGCCAACAGCATCTTCACCTTGAGTGGCCTCGTCTGATTGGTTAACGATGTCACCGTTCTCCTGGCACTGGTCTCCTGCACTAAAGACCTCTAATAATTCCTTTAAATACTTATTTGGGGATACCTCCTCTGGATCCGAGTGAACAGTGTCACAATTTTCACTGAGCTTGACCAAAGATTGAACTTCGACCTCCTCTGCAATTGCCTGCTTCCGGGATTTTGTACGAGGAAGTGGAACGGGCCGTTGACTGGGTTCTAAGCTTGAAGAAGAAGGAGGAGTTTCAGCAGGGGCAGAGAGATGATTTTCAGGAATATCCCAATGTACAGTAACAGATCTGGTGCACACGTGAGTGGGATCTGCTTGGTTGGGTTGCTTTACATCAGATTTAGAGCCGCTTTGGTCCTTAGTGTTTGTGGATGCTATAGTATTTGTTCCCACCGTCCCGTCAGTAGGAGTAACAGTTTCAGCGACCGGTTCTCTGTCAACTGGTTTTGGCAGTGATGGTCTTGGTGGTTTTTGTGGTTTTGTACCTGGAAACGAATGTAAACAAACATCATGTCTAGAGCTTGAATAGATTGAAATGTGAAACTGACACATTCACACCACCAACAGTAATTCTCTTGTGGCTCACCAGCAGATCTTTGCCCAGCTGACTGTGGAGTGGCACTGCACTGTGGGACAGTGGTGGTGGTATGTTCCCTCACAGGGTCAGTCTGTGTGGCACTTGTGGTAGTGCAGGTGGTCCGGCGGGGGGCTGCAGTGGGCTTGACAATGTGCTCCTCCTGGGTCTTCTCATGAATCACCTGGTCATAGGATGGTGGGGGCTGAGTCATGGAAAAGAGAGGCGTTCACATACACACACACACACACGCATTATTTTCCCACATACTATAGCATTTCCACTTATGGCACCAGTTAATGTGTTAGGATATTTTAGTAATTTACTGTGTATACAATTATAGTTTACTTAACACTACTGAGGTTACTGAGGTAATATCCTCAGTTTTTCCCCCCAAGAATTTCTAATACGCGGTGCGTAAACATTCTCCACTTACAATAAAACCTTGCACACAGTGAGTACTGTATATTTTATGGCTGTATTCCAGTATTTTTATATATTCAATATGTTTAAATGTGACTACTTTTTGTCGAAGAAATCTTTCCACCAAAATAATATACACGGCAGTGTGGAGAGAGGCTTTGAAAGAGTCTTTGGACCTTGATGTTTGGAAAAAAAAAAAAAAAGATTATTTAGAACACTTAACTGAATAAATACAAAATGGAAAATGTAAACGATAAAAAAAAACTTTCCATTCCAAACTATTTTGAGGAGGGAACCATATCTGGGGAACTTTGACTTTTGACCTGTGTACTTTTAAATTCTTAAAACTTATGACGTGCTAACTTTTTGTGCTCAGTTTTTTATTTTTCGTTAACATGTTCATTATTTGGGAAGGAATAGTCTTTGACAACACAGAGCCCATACCCCTAGTCAACCCTCCGTGTACTGGTTTATATAAAGAACCAGGCACGGGTCATTGATGTAAAACAAACACGTGAATTCAAACACTCTTAATCAGATGAAGCCTACCTGGGGGACAGCCTGGATGCCTGGAGACCAGCCTGACTGAGGAAGAGGCGGGAAAACCACAGAGGTTCCTTGGAACCAGTTGTTACTGGCTAGAGGTTCTGCTGAGACGATGGTGATCTCTGGTCGCCTGAAAGACAAACCACAAAGACACCATGAAGGCCTGAAAGACAACCCAAATACGTCTACACATCCACTTCCAACCCACCTCAAGCAAGTTTTTTTTCTTATTGATTACTTTTCTTTGCCTTGCTGTCCACAAATTAGATAATTTGTCTATTTCAGATGGCATCAATGACATTAATAAACTCAATAAGTAAACATGAACAGGGACTGATGGAAACTTTATTTTACATTACCTTCTGTCTCTGGCATGTTCACACTGAGAGTTTGTTCTTGCTGAAGGAAGGAAAATAAAAGTGATAAACTTTACCTGCATAGCAATTGAATTTACATTGGCAAATGGCACATGTTCTAAAACATTACCTTACTGCTTTTCTACATTTCTGATTGGAAAACATGTAGATTTCACTTTCAGGAAGCCATCATGCATTTATCAAATTTATGGAGAACAAAATGGAATATAAAAATTGTCGATTAAAAAAAAACGTCACAAAAAATTGCTGCTAACATTTGGTCAAACTATACTTTGATGGGGCAAGTTATTAGTGAATATGTCAAATGACTCTCCCATATAAAGTATAGTATTTTCAACAAAAAGCTCTTTTTAAAAGCAATAAACCCTTTATGTAGCTGATTTCAAAATGTCACTGATGCTTACTTTTGCCAAACTTACTTCGTTTGATAGCGGCTCGTATAGAAGACAGAGGTCCTTGACTGAAAAAATGGAGCAGAACAGGAAACCAATTTATCCCTGAGGTGTGACATGTGGTGTCACATAGAGGCAAGAGTGCGTTCATTCCTTTGTGGTGACTCAGTTGTTTAAGAGGAATCTCAATACAATATGCTCTAGGCAGCTACTGTATATTGTTGATGCCAACTTATGCAGCGATACAAGATTTGAAATAATACGTAACTTTAAACAAAAAAGAAAAATGGAGGAAAATGACAAACATAGAGCGATAAAAAAGGGCTAAGAGGTGTGCAGAGATGGGAAAAGAATAGAATAAAATTAGAATAAAAGGATAATAAAATTAACAGGAAAAACAAGTTAAAATTATCAAAAAAGAGGCCAAATTACAGACATGACTTTTATAATTGAGATTTTAAAATGTCTACAAATTTCCTAATATGATCCAGTAAGCTATGCTATATAGTGGATTTTAATGTGCAGTATAGTTGCTGAAGGGGCAGTTTTTTGCTTACTAAGATGTAAACGTAGAGCAGAAGTGGCACATGTGAATGTAAGCAGATGGAGTCATTTGAAAGAAAAAGAGCAGGAAAAACAGAGATGAATCTTTTAAACATGTTAAGGGTGTAAAGAAATTATCAGTATACACGATGAACAGTAGAAATGGCCTGAATGAAGTTTATAGCTTAAAGTATGGGGAAGGAGCTCAAATCAAGTAAAAGTCCTCGTTCAGATTGTTATGGTTTGGTTAGAGGAAGAGCAAGAAGACTTTAGTCTTTAGTCTGATATTTGTTCGCTTCTGCTTTACTATTCAACAAAGTATTGGTTATTCAGCGCAAAACTATTTTATGTAGGTTACAGAAAACTGAACCACCGCCACAGGTTTATATCACACAACATACTTCCATATTGCAAAAGATGAAGACTTTCAGTATTACATAAGGGATGAATAACATCCCCACAAATCCTGGTCATGATCAGATCCACCTACTGTAACTTACAAGAGCAGGATATCCAGTAAATACTACCACTTCCAGGTAAACATGGAACATACGATCATCATTAAAACTACAATTATTCTACATAACATCATCCCCAGACAGGAACCACCCACTTTTGAAATCTCCTCTTTGTTGTCCTCGGGCTGTTTTCCTCCCAAAGTAGTGTAGATCTATTCTTTTCCAATCCTTTAGTATCATCACTTCATACCAGCTCCATGATCACATTAAGATTCCCCCTTTCTTTTTCCTTTCTCTTTGAACGGTGCAGAGATCAAACTAATGTGATACTCTAATCTGTGCCAACTGTCTCTTCACCGCTGCTGCCATAAAACAGAGGATGCAGGCTCATCATTAACACATATCCGGCTCCTGGCATATACATCCTACTTAAGAACTGACTGCAGGAGGGTTGATGTAAACTGTCTGGGGGAAAAGACCAACATTCTCCAACCTCCTCTTGGTTCCACGTGGTTAATTTAATTGATTAGTGAAGTTGTAAACACACAGATCCTAAGGCCAAATACATCCTGTGTAACCTATCATAAACCGTGTTTTAAAGTGATTTGCCTGATCTCTCTGGGGTCTACTAAGGTCAGCTAGGGATACATTAGTTTCCCTAATGACTGTAAACAACTAAAAAAAAAAAAAATGTTGTGTTCATCCTCATGTTGACCTTCTCTCTGTCAGTCAGTGAGGATGGATCAGTTCATTGTTTGGTCCATTCACAACCTCATCATCAGCAGATCTAACTGTTAAAGGGACAGTGCCCTGTTTTCCAGCTACAGGTGGTGTTTAGGTGAACCTAAACAACTGCTACTGGATCCACAATTTAAGGAACAAATACAGAAAACCTCAGCTAAAAAAAAGAAATACCATACCTGGCGTGTAAATGCTCTGGCTTGGTTCTTTCGAGATGATCTGCAGAAGACAATAGAGAAATAAAAATTTCATAAGTGATGTGTAGCAGAAAAGATTTTGAAAAATCCCCTACCACGGTTTATGTAATGTTGTAGTGCGCTATTGACATATCATGAAACAGTAAATTTTATAGAAAATCTAACTGAGAACCTGTTTAGGGACAGAGTGGACAGATGGGACATGCCTGACAAATCGCAAAAGCTCATTTCATTGATGCAATGCTCATACTAAAATCAAATATTACCATAAAAACAGTCCCGCTCAATGACCGCCCACAATGACCTAATACACACAGAAATATTAAAGAGATAGCTACCAAGGCATAAACAGATTGGCAAATCTCTGCATGTAGAGTTTGGTGAGTGATCTTTATTATGTTGTCTAAGCAAAAGACATGTTGTCTTGTCTTCTGTAAATAAAGTGACTTTTTGTCATTGAGAGCCACCCATCACAAATCTTATGGTACATATTGTATTGCCCGTCCCTAATGCGTTGGGAGCAGGACAGTGACACGGTTCATTTGTTTCTGCCCTCTGCTCAGGCATATCGGATATGAAGGTCAAAGTACTGACTTTTTAGGGTTGTGTGAAGGTGTTCCTGTCCATACTGAGTGAAAATTGTCATTGTGGCATGACATCAAATGTCTGCTGTTGTCTGTGGGTTCTAAACTTACAAAGGATTTACACCCAAATATTAAACATAATGTCTTAAAATTTATATTAAGAAGTCCTATAGATTTGGGGCTTCTAAAACTGGGTGAATGTATATAAATTATATATATGAAAGCAATAATGTTGATTTTTGTAAGATGTAAACACCTTAAAGCTAAAGCTGAGAGTCAGAGCTTTTAACTTTTGTTAAATGGTGTGCTAACATTAGCCACATTGAGCTACTGGTCGTACTATACCATGTGAGACTGTGGCGAGGATATGGATTTGAGCAAGGGCGCATTTTGATTATGAGCCCCATTCTTCATTTGTAAGAGGAGTTTGAGTCACTTTGAGTCACAGCCATTGTAACCAGCAGGATCAACAATTCCGTCTGGATGAACCGGTCTATAAGTGCGTTGGTGATTTAACATCTAAATTTCCGAAGAAGCATTGATTACACAACTGATGCATGTTATTTTCATTTCTTCCCCTGAGAACTGCATGAATGACGATTTGAAATCTGTGCTGTCCCTCATTTTTAATTTTCGTGAATGTTCATTTAATATCTCCTAATTCATTTACAGAAAAGAGAAAGATAAATTGATATTAACAGTAGCTGGATGATATACAGACAATAACAGCCGATTATCAGAACTGAACAATTAAACATTTAGCGATATAACTGAACTGAACATTGTCATAAAAATCTCCAAAAGCAGCAGTCCTAAAATGGAGACAGTATGGTCAACAGATTGACACTGTGTTGTGTCAATATGATTCTACAACTAATATTATATATAATATAATGTCCTAAAGATTGGGAATAGGGCTGTTGTCAGGGATATACTATATTATATCTGTTAAAAAGTAAATCAGTATTAAAATGACAGATTCTATAATGATTTTCTTTCCCATACGAAACGTACTGTGGCTAAAATGAAAGTAACAGGTTCCCAGCACTCCTTTAGACATATTTCATGCCTTACTCAAACAACAAGTGGTAAATGGCCAACGGGAGATTTCCAATCACAGTACATCATTTAACAGGTGGGCTAAGGAGCAATATCAGTAATGCAAGCAATCTAATCTAATAAGAGGTCGTTTTCATATTTCAGAGTAAACTCTTTAGAAGAATACTGAAGAAAAAACTATTAGAGGCAGTGGTTGATGTCAGCATTGTTGTGAATTCCTCTGGCCCGGTTGGCAGTCAAATCCACCTGTCACACCTGTTACTTGTTATCTGCTAGTGCCACAGTGCTAGTGCCTCAGGTTACACTTTAACAACATGTGAAAAAGAAGCCGCTGTTCTTTCACTTAATGAGAAAGAAATCTTTGAGCAACTGCCAGTCTCTAAGAGACAGCTTGAAGCTCTGTTATTTTAAAGCATCGCCACTTCCTTGTAGATGTGGAGTCTGCCCGTGTGGAGGTGATGTGCTGTAACCCTGAAAACAACATGTCTCTGTGGTGATAGCACACAACAATGCCCCTACCTGCTGATGAGTTAAACACAAAATCTGGCAGGATCTTTCCATAAAGAGCCTCCCTCCCGGTCCACCGTGTGAGTGTTTTTCAAAGAACTTGAAGCTAGCAGTCACACACCCACAGACAACAGAAAAGAGAGGGAGGGCCCTCTGATATCTCAGCTCTCCCGTGTTTACGTGGCCAATCTGATTAACTGGAATGTGGTCATTCAGGAAGTGGCAGTTGTGCCACACGACACTGCACCGTCAATATCTTTTTTTCCTACAGGGTAAAAGGTCACAGGGATATTCACATCGCTCTGTGGCATTCAACTCTAACAGTATTTATAGTATAATAATTAATCTGAGTCTCAGCGATGTTGTACATTAACTAAGTCATGAAGTCGCAGCCTATTTGTTTCCCTGAAAATGTAACTGGTACTATCAATAAACTAATCAAACCTTTTACATATATCATCTTTCATCCTGGTTAAGGCAGCTGAAATTACTTTGCAGATAAGTGACTCGCAAAAAATGAAAATAATTAGAAAAACTACCAATCAAAGGAGATTATTGCACACAAAATAAAAGAAAATGCTGGATCAAACAAAGAAAATAAATTCAAAGAATATCACCAGTGTGATGATAGATGGCTAATGATTAAAACCTACAAAATATTAAGAGATCATTTAGGTTTTTGGAGCAAAGGAGATTAAAAATGCTGCTTCAGCAAAGGTTTTCGTTCTGCAGTTTGTAACAAATAAAAGGCTCCCAGAGCACCTGAAGAGTCTTCCTGGTTTATAAATTCCAAGCATTTCAGATACGTCATCTAATATAAGGCCATGTAGTGCTTAAAAAAAATGGTAACAGAATACAAAAATCACTTTGACAACTAACAGTTAATTTGTTTAGGGAATTTAAAATAGCTGTAATGTGTGTTGGTATTATTAGCATTCATCTCTTTGTATTGCTTTCAGGGTGGAAATTTATTCCCTTTGGTGATACATTAGAGATGGTAAGTACCGGCTTTGCTGACATCCAAGATATGAACCTTACTGGACATTTCAATTCAGGGTCAAAACGGCCCTAGATTTGATCCCAGTATAGCCTGTGGGAAAACCAGGGGTGACAGGTTATATCCGATTTATTTAGGTGAATATATGTCAGTTAAGGGCAGTTCCAGATGATCCATCCCTCAGTCCCTTTCAAAGAAAGTATGTGATTCACCCCTGGAATTGATTTCATCTGGTATCAACATTTATCTACCGTATGAATCAAGCATTATGGGACACTTAAAATAGACAAAATCGAAATTCTTAATTGGCTGTGACATACATTAAAACCATTCAGAGACTAACATATCCAATTAAAAAATACTAAATGTCATAGTGTGTCATGGCATAGAGCTATCCATGCCATTTAGCCTCCACTTAATACTAAGAGTTTACTGGCAGATGTCTCTGTGAGAGCTGCTCTGAGCTACATGCTAATGTCAGCATGCTAACATGCTCACAAAGAGAGTTCTATCATGCTGATGTTTAGCAGATAAACAGTTTACCATGGTCACCATCTTAGTTTAGCATGTTAGCATGTTAACATTTGCCAATTGCCATTAAAGGCAAAGATACAGCTGAGGCGGAGGAGAATGTCATTAGTTTTGCAGGTGCTGGACAAATTCAAATTTTGACCTGATGATGGCGCCAGATGGAATATCAGGGGATAGCCACGCTTATATCAACTTAGCCTGTGGGGAACACGAACGACACAACAATTCATCCCACAGTTGCTAAAAGCCATTTCAACCTGAACAAAAAATCTCAGCCAGCTGGTGGCACTAGATGAAAACTCAGAAGATCACCAAAGTGATCGGTGCTCATCCTCTGGGGACCATGAATATTTGTACCAGATTTCATGGCATCTCATTCCGATAGCCGTTGAGAAATTTCAGTCAGGACCAAAGTGGCGAACCAACCAACTCACCGCCGAATCAACACTGTTGTACCTAAAAAGACATACAGATTATTTGAAATTACATTTATAGAACCCCCTGCCTGTGCAAATGGTAATAGACTCACCAGCTGTGTAGTCTTGGAAGAACTATTTCTCTCTATCATATTATTTACCATTTAAAGGCCCGATAAACCGTCAAACATTCAACTGAGAGCAATAAGTTTGAGAAAATGGAAACCCCTGCCAGATTGAATTATATTCCAAACCAGTGAATATCTTTTGGTTATTTGTAGGCCCTCAACACCTGAAAACACCCCCTAGCAAATACACGAGAAAGCTGCTGAAGTCAGCAGGACTGGTCTCCCTTCACAGCCGCACTCTCACTTGAACACATGCTGACATTACTCAGCACAGCGGCAGCAGTCACAGAGCAGCTGGTGAAATGGCTGGCAACAAAAGGAAAGAAAGACAAACAACCCGCCTCTGTGCGACTTACCACGCCAGCCAGAACTTCACACTAATTAAGACGCAGACCCCTAGTCAGATAAACAGATAGAGTCTCATAAAGGGCTTAACTCAAAGGGTCTGTTTCCAGCTTCGGCATTTTTCAACAGGCATGGGTGAGTTTCCTGACTAAACTATGCATATTAGTCTGTTGCATTTAGCTTGATATCTTGAACATGCTGCGATAAACACCACATTTATGGGTTTTAGAGGAAGAAGTTTGATACAGTGAACGAAGTCAAGATGTCAACTGCAAAAAGCATGACTTGTGTTAAAATCCACAGAAAGCTCTGTTGTCAACAGAGGACTGGCCCAAACAGATTTGACCTCACTCTTGAAAAACAAGACAGAGCGAGGCTGACAGATGATGGTGTCATGTCGCTGACACTATGTCAGCAGCTGATTTGGACCTTTTAGTCAGAGAAGATTAGATGGTTCCAATGCAGACGAGTCATTCGTGGCGGAAGCTGCCCGAAATATGGCCAGTGCGAATCAGTTGTGATGGAATGTATCATACTATAAAATTGCATCAAGTACAGACAGCAGCTTGTTCATGACACAGCAGCCTGTCCACACAGAGACACTGACAGGAATTCCCATCCAGCAGCAGCAGTTGGGGTCGGGGTGTGGTTTGTGGGTGTGTGTGTGTGTGTGTGTGTGTATGTTGGGGGGGGGGTTGCACACCAGGTGTGAAAAACAAAGAACAAAGAAAACTGTTACACTGACGAGGAACCTTCTTGTGAACCATAAAAGAGGGAAACTCTATCTCAGATGTAAGACAGCTTCAGTGCTTGTATGTGAGGCCAGTGGCTGAAAACAAAAACCTAATTTTGGTTCATTAAATCACAGGGTTAGTACTGACATTACAAATGTGTAGGCAAGCCAAAACTGAAAGGAGGAAGAGAGATGTTTCCCTTTTTTTGAGGTGTGAGGTGCCTGGGCCTACGTTTCTGTTTCCACTAAATGGTTGACTGAAAAGGTAAATGATGTTAGTGTAATAATACAACAGACAGATTTTCTTCTCTGTCGAGAAATCAATCGTTGGTGTGTGATGATGACAAACAGAGAAGCCACTGGTTGGTATTAAAGATGCTTTCACTTCATGGAGCACTGTGGATTTTTAAAAGGTATTTGATTGATGATTTTGATATTGGCATCACAACAATGTAGATTGGTCAAGTCAGTGTGTATCAGTGACTTGACCGATCTACAATTCTCACTGTTTGAATATCCATCGGTGTGAATGAAACCATGAATAAAACAGAATGAAACCAAAAACACTTGCCTATCTTGTCTCTTGTAAAAAAACAATTTAAAAGATATATATATACACACTTTTGGATTAACAGTCTCTTCCATCCAGGAGGCCAAAACATGCCAATCAGCTTCATCTTTTGTAGATAAGAAGAATGGTTGGAAGACCTAAAGTCTCACCGTTTTGTGTCTCACAGCAACTGAGGGAGCACCAGAGGTATCAAAGTTCAAATGCACAGATTAAAAAAAACAAACAAACTTATTCAAGTGTTCATTTTGCTCAAAACAGGTTGATCCATGTGTGTAGTCATCCATGTGAAAAGATCAATCTAATGTATTTGAAGTGTGTATCTTTCAGTACATCTACATAGGCCTCTCTGTGTGGTTGATAAGATGCTGTAGACTTATTATTGTCAGGTTTCCACCTTTTTTTTTTGATAGTAAAAAGTTAACTAAACTAAGTTGTTAAAGGGCCGTTCCCCGGGTTCTAGTTCCCTACCTGCAAATCATGTAGGCTTTACATTTTTGCTGACGATTTTCAAATGCACACAGTACAGTAGTTACAGTAGTTTTTTTTTTTTTCCCCACTGTTCCAGACCTCTATTGTTTCCCATTCATTTCTACATGGTATGAAAATCAAATAGCAGACTCTCGGCCAGCTTGTGTATTCCATTATTGTGACTGTTGCGTTAATATTCTGAGCTGAGGCAGCGCAGACACAGACTCATATCAATCTGCACTTAAATCACATTATCTGCTATAACTTTGATAAAAAAAGAAAAAAAACTCAGAAGAAAATCCTAAAAATGTGATATTTGCTGTGATGGATTTCACAATTCAACTCAGGTCCAAGCCTCTGCTAATTTCTCATCACCTACTACAGAAATGAATGGAAACGTTGTCTGAGACCGCAGGGAAGCACATGCAGTTTTCTAAAAGAACACAACAGCACAGTGTGATGAATGGTGATGCAAAGCAGACATGATTCCTGGTAAATGGGTCTGCAAATGTGATTCAGCGTCAACCACAAAACAAAGCCAGTCGTGACCCGCTGCTGTCCCTCCGCGCTGCTCCATTTTGACAGCAGATGCTCAGCTGAGAGCATTTTGAAAACCGTGAAAAAAGGGATTCAGGAAACGGAGAGGGGGTCCGCCGGTCACATTCCCCAACATACCTGTTGCCTGGCTTCTGCTCCGCATGTCCTGCAGATCTCCGCGCTCCCCCTCGTCCCCATCTTCACGCCGGGCCTCGGCCATCGGGCTTTAAAACAACGAGGAAATGAAAAATAAATAAAAACACAACGATGTGAGGGGCGCCTGCTTGCTCTTCCATCCGTCCAGGCGGTCGATGACATCGGCTACTGTCCTGGCCACTAGAAGTTTCAGTCTGTCCTGCCCACAGCGGCGCTCTGCCTGCCCTGCACTGGGCGGAGGTGGTGCCACTCACCGCGCGGACCCCAACAGGCGACAGAGTGCGGCTTTTGCGTGGAGATGTGCACGTTAGTGGACTGATCCGTTGATGATATCAACACGGTATCCCATGGTAAACCCTTTTTTTTTCTTTCTTTTTTTAGAAGTTGTCAAACATCAGAAAGTTTTCATTCGTCGGCGGCGATTTCAGTGCCTTGTCTCCTCAGGCTAAACTTTCAGTGACCAATAAACTGTCGTGTACCTGGTGAGGTTATGAAAAACAAACAACCAAACAGAAAACGGGTAGTTCAAATATCCGTTTTAAATAATATTTACACTCACCACAGTGACAGAGCCAGAATTTTTGAAATACTGGATTCATGAGTCCAAGTCCCTTCCCTTATGTATATACATACATACATATATATGTAAACATATACATATACATATATATACACATATATACATACATATACATACATATATATACATACATATATATACATACAAATATATATATATATATATATATATACACTGAGGTGTATGGTCATATATGTAGACATCATCAACACCATCAAATAAACTACAACACACACATATATACATATATATACATATATACATATACACAGATATATACACACATACATATACATACATATATACACATATATATATACATACACACACACATATATATATATATATAAAACCTCTCTCTATATATATATATATATATAGAGAGAGAGAGAGAGAGAAAGAGAGAGAGATATTTAAAATCAGAAGACTATACAGAATCAGCCTTTAAAATACACATTGTGTAAATTTTAAATTGTTGGGAATAACCCCCCCCCCCAAATTCTCAGAAAAAGATACAGCAGACATGAGCCCAGTGTCCCTTTTACAGGAGACAAAATGCATTTGCTAAAAGTAATTTATGTTGAATTTGTTGGAATGTGCTTCGGTCCAGTCCCTTCCAGACACTCATTCAGCATCAACATCTCTGTATTAACTAACATGGCGTCAGGATTGATGCACATAGCCATTTAAAAAGATTCACTATGGTGTCCAGCTGTAATAATCCCTGTCACCTCCATCTTTAAATGCCTCCCTTCGAGATGAAGACATGAGAGTGGGAACATTGCAGTTCCACTGACCTTCCACTAGATGTCGCTACAGACCCGGTCATCTCAATAGCCCGGGTAAACTGGTTTAAAGTTAAAGTTAATATATATATATATATATATATATATATATATATATATAATCCTACGAAACTCAGTGCCCAGTTTTTCAAAACTTGTCTGATGGGACTCAAGTAATCGTCACAGAGTAATACCCAGAGATTGTGTTTTTTAGACAAGTTTTCTTCTCACAGTTTAAATTGTGACTTGGGCAAAGTATATGCTTCAATCAAGCATAAATGCTTGTTCTTTCTTTCTTTCTTCCTTTTTGTTCGCCGTATAATTTCATGCTCGAAACCACAATGGCCACGATCCCACTGGGGATGTGGACAAGGATGCCGGGTGGGTTTAGAGACGCCGGAGCCTACAGTATAACCAGGGCTCCACACAGAACCGAGACATTTAAAGGAGAGGAAAATATACATCTTGCGTCCTATGTCGTTATGATGTCGTTTTAAAACAAGATTTCATGTCAACATGAACCAAAGCCTCGGAGGAAAGCAAATTCGTACGAGTTCGAGTTTTGCCCCGACAGTGATTTCTACTTTTTTTCTGGGATGTGGTCACAGACCCCAGTTAAAATGTTTTTTTGTTTCTCATGAGGGAGACTAAAGCATAAAGAAATGAAAAACACGTGGAAACACTCCTTCAGTGGATGTGGCCTGCTGGAGCTCTCAGTGGGTGGAGCGTTCAAATCAGTCTTAGTGTGGTTTCACCTTTGTGTGTGTGTGTGTGTGTGTGTGTGTGCGCGCGCGCTACGGGCCGGGTTAAGTAGCTCGGTTTACACACATAATACCTCCCCGAGCTGTTACCAGAGTCAGACATCATGGAGCTATGACCAAGATCGACCCGTTCCTGTGTGTGTGTGTGTGTGTTTCTTTTTAAATCCCCGAGAGGACAAACTGTTTGTGGTTAAAAACCTGCTCTTGCTCCGGCTGATCCGCGCCGCTCAAACAGCTGTGCGCTCTTTCCGTCCAACCGGAGGATCCGTCCGAGTCCGACGGTAAGAAAGAAAGAAAAAGCCCGAACACACAACATTTAACTTGGCTTCCAAGCGTGGCCTTAACGGATCTGTTAAACTCGTGCATGGCAGTGACATTTCTGCTGTTGTTGGACCGTGTGTGTGTGTGTTCTCGCTTGTGTTTTGTTGTTTTTCTCTGTGATTGACAAGTGCGGGTGGGTGGAAGAGTTGGGTGTCTCCAATCTGCTGCCCGGGGACGAACCCTGGTCTGCGCTGGGTTTACTGGTGTGTGTGTGTGTGTGTGTGTGTGTGTGTGTGTGTGTGTGTGTGTGTGTGTGTGTGTGTGTGTGTGTGTGTGTGTGTGTGTGTGTGTGTGTGTGTGGTAGTTTTACATCCTTCTAGAGTCTCAGAAGCGAAAGGGTAAACTGCGTAATGACTTTTCTGCCGCGTTTTCCACGTTGTCTCTACCGCTGTGTACTCACCATAGAGACAACGTGGACCCACCCGATCGCCAATCATAGCTCAAAATCCAGCAGCCGCAGCCAATAACCCAGTCGCTGCTTTTTCACGGGCGTCTGGCCTGTGAAAAAGCAGTCTTGCAGTGTCCTGCGGTGCCCACGGCGTTTAAAAAAAAAAAAAATGTGGCAGGCGTGTCCACTCGCTGCTGTCGTTTGCTCCCGGCAAAGTCATCTCACAGCCACGCAGGAGAAGCCCGAGGCGCAGCCCACCTGGCCCGGTCCCACTTTCGGGCCCCGTCCTAGCAGGCTTTGAACTCGGATATCCAGGGCGAGGGAGGCGTAACGCAGGTGGTGCTGAATTACCAGCAGACCTCTTCAATGTTTCATGGCCGGCCATCCTGTGTGAGTGTCATTCCTTCACAGGTGGTCTCGTCTCTCCCACCTGCTAAATCGACGATTTTCACGGTCACCTGATGTAAACAAAGCCTCTTGGGGCATTTTTTTTTTTTCTTTTTAAAAGAGATGTGAAAAAATTAAGGTCTAAAGCTGTGTTTTGTGTTCAGGTTCTCTGTGTAGAGAAAAAAGAGCCAGAGGAGTTACCTCATCCACAGTCTGATTTATTTGTCTGCTGCTAGGGATGTTATTTTCCCCACCCTGTTTGTTTGTGTGGTTGTAAGTCTGTTTTTAATTAGATGGATATTTTTAAATGCACGTGAAGAGATGCTAATGCCTTTTTTTCTTTTTAGGGCAGCAACTAACAGTTAATCGTTATGTCTATAAAATAATAATAATTATAATAAATGATGATAATAAAACTTGATTTATATAGCACCTTTCCAAAACCAGGTTTACAAGGTGTTTTGCAGGGTAAAAACGACAAAACGACATGTCAGAACAATAGCACCAACGATAAAACAAAAGAATAGCAATAAGACATATATACAGTAATAAACATAAGTACTCAGGCTGAAGCAATAAAACTAAGGCAAAAACAAATAGTGTAGGAAAGTAAGCTAGAGGATCATGGGAAAGCGCGATTGAAGACGAGATCTAAATGAAGAGAGGGACTCGGCCCGAATCGCCTCTGAAAGATTGTTCAAAGGTCTGGGGGCCCTGATGGCAAATGCTCCGTCACCTCTGTTTATTAGCTTTAAAAGTGATAAGTAAAATGTTAAAATCAACTCTAAAACTAACTGGCAGCCGTCGCCGAGATGAAAGGATAGGTGTAGTGTGCTCTCATTTTCTGGCACCCCTCAAAATCCTGGCAGCTGCTTTTTTGGATTAATTGCAGACTTTTTGCTGCAGACAGGGAAGAGGGAGTTACAGTGATCTAGCTGCACTGAAATAGGAGCACCAACGACTATTTGAAGGATTTTTTTGGGTAGACATGGCTGAATTCTAGAAATTTTCCTAAGTTGGACAAAGCATGACTGCATGACAGATTTGACATGATATTCAAGATGAGGTTGCTGTCAGATGAAACGCCGGGGCTTCTACACTGCATGGTAATAAAATGAGACTATGAACCTGGCATGTTTGTGATTTGAGTGTCTGTTGTCTGTTTTCCTGCTGTCCATATGAGACACAGAGAAGCACCAAATCCTCACATCTGAGAAGTTGGAACCAGAGGATTTTTAGTTCAAGGACAAGGACCTTCAACACTTAAACTTTTTTTTTTTTTTTTAACAGTTTCCTCATGAACTGCTGAACTTGTGTGAATCCACTTGATTGAAACAAATCCGGCACAAGTATTCCACGATTGCCCGTCCCTAAGGTCATTTTGATGCCCGGGATCTCAGTTATGATGAAAGCTTACAGTATTCTTTTATTATCAAAGAAGAAAAAATTCTGGAGCATTGTTCATGAATGCCCTCTCCTCGTGCTAGCCAATCCCCACGATGAACCTGTGGAGCCGGGCCTCTCGTTTTTGAGCTTGAACGTCTTTACCAACCTCATTTTGAAAAGCACTAGATCCAGCTTACGGGGAAACTTTCCTTAAATTTCGGCCACATGTTCATGATCGGATGGAGTCAGCTCTGCTATGGAGATGGTTCAGTTGTCATCAAATGGCGCGTATGGCATTTTGGTCACGGTCACTTGTTTTCATGTGATTGATATTCCATACTTAACGGTCTCCGTCTCATTCTTGGTCAAACTGATGGTTCCTTATTATGAACACAAGCCTCTCCTCCGCCACAAACGCCTGGATGTCATCATCAGATGTGGCTGCCGTGGTCACTGAGCTGGGTTTTTTTATTAAAAATTCCCCTTCATGTGGATCCCGTTTAAAGCCCACACCTCGCACACAACCGGTGGCTCTTCCCTGAGCTCCTCTGTTCACAGCTGGGCTGCCCTGAAGGGACGGGCTTTAACTATGTCAGAGCTCCGCAGCTGTATGACCGCTTAGGAGGCATTCAATTATTCAGGGAAGTAGTTTACCGTGGTTTTGTTGTTTGGTTGTTTTTTTTTTATCAAAGCTGCACTTATTCTCCACTTATTCAAAGATGTTTTACAGAGAAATCTCAGACAACGCTGTCTAAATTTATCTAGTCTGATCTTTTGTTGTTGGGGCCTCTGCCTCATAATCTGTACCACTACATACATATGCAAATATATAAATCTCAGCTGTCTCTCCGACTTTTCATATCAGCATCCTAAACATAAGTAGGTTGAACATGAATGCCGACAATGCTGCAGGGAACGTTCAAAACTTTTGATAGTTTACCAACAGTTTCTGAGGAATGAGAGGAATGTGTGGCTAATCGGTCATCTGTATGATTACTAGTGATGTTCAGCAGGGACTCAAATCTCACATAGTGAGGAGCCTGTTTGGCTCTGTCAGACTGTGAATAATGGTCATACTAATGTGATTAGATGTACAGGTTCAGGTCACAAGTTTGTGATTGGGATTGGATCAGCTTCACCTTGCCTGTTGCTGCCTATGGTGAACACACTGTGACAGAACATTGTTGCGTTGCTGAGAGATTTTTGACAGTGTTTCGTCTTAAATTGGAATTGGTTTTTAAGAAAATTGAGAGTTTAAATCTTAAGCAAAAGGCAAATAACCTTTTATGTTTTTGTTAACATTGTAAAAAAAAAAAAAAAAAAAAGAACTGTTCCTTTGTAATGTAGTCAGAATGAGCGACAGAAACTTGTGGGAAATTTTTAAGACAAACTGGTGTTGTAGTCACTCCACCAGCAGGTCTGTGTGTGTTAACCTGCTCCCCCCATTCCCAACGTGAACAAGCGAGCTCAGCTTTGTCCCGTGTTTGAGATTAGCCCCAACCCTCACCACTCGCGCCCCGGCGCTGGCTCTGAGAAGTAACAGGTGACGTGAAAGCTATGTGGTAATCTTCGCTGGCAGCATTTCTTAACGGCTCAGCACAAAGTAAAGTATCACCTTTTTAATTTCACTGCTATTTTGGATTAAAAGTATAGCTCAGCAGTTTGGGAAAAATGCCTCGTAAGTTCCTGTGAGAGTGGCATTAATCTTCTGATCTGTCTCTCAGAAAGAAGAAAATACATGTTTCTCAAAATGTAAAGGCATTATTATAATGAGTTTTTGTTATTCTTAAGGATTCTGTGTCTGCATGGTCGAAAAGAGACTAAGAATGGTGGTTTATTGTTGTTAGCATCTTTGGCCCATATGTTGCCTAGGCTGTAATCCAACCTAAAGAACTGCGCCTTAAATTGTTGTGAAAAGAATAGAGATTGTAGTTACATCTGGTTAAAACCACTTTGTAAAAAGATGTTGTATAAGAATGAACTGGAACGAAAGTACAAGTTCTGTTTATGGAGCCTGCAACGTGTACTCGGTGGTAGGAAAGCTGACATGACGTTTTAAAAAGGAAAAAAAAAAAAAAAAATACTTTGCAGGTGTATAGGCCAGTGTTTACTCCTCAGCGTATACATGAGATAGCATCTCTTCTGCCTTGAAAATTACGAGGAAAAAACTCAACATATAGGAGAGGTGTGCAGTCCCTTGAAGTAAATGTGTTCTTCAACTGAACTTGTTTTAAACGCAAAGAAAAGTTAGTCTTAAAAGAGTGACAAGAGAACAGAGGAAAAACACCCTTATCCACACCCAAGCAAATATTTGACACAGATGAGAGGCAATTTAGTATGACTGTTTTCCCTTTAAAATCAAAACTCTAGGTTTTGATTTAGCTGTGTATCATAGCTTTTTAAAAGTGCTCTGTTCTTATATCAAAAACTCTCTTTTCATCCAATTGGCTAATTACACAAGTGCAGTGCTGCAGCCTGCTCTTGTCTTGCCGATAAACATATCTGAACTCCGCAGACATGTGGTATCTTTTGTCTTTCCCCCTCCCGTCCCACATGCAAATATGGCGCTTTTTTCTTGTTTATCAGCAAGTGAGACGTGATGCAAATGAGCTACAGAGGAAGTAGCAGGAGCAGAGATAGGATATACACACACTAAACACATTCTTATCACTGACAGAAGCCTATTGTAGTGCGGGGATGGGCTGAAGTCTCCTCATACCAACATGAAAGCGGGACTGATGTCACCAGCCCACATAGTGTACATACAATGTGGTAATTTAGCCTGTGAGGGTCAGAGGAAAACATGACAGAAAAATTTGTAGTTTGAAATTTCAGGGGGGAGGGTCGTATCTCCTACCGAGGACGCAGAGGTCCCGTTTTCAGTAGCATTTCTTGAAATTTATGAGTGTTAGAATGACATGTAGAAGAGTTTACAGTACGCAGCCACACACACATTACACATGATGGGTTTTTTAAGGCTGATTCTAACATACTTAGCCATGGTGGCGGGTTTGCGCTAGGGTCTGTTGGTCAGTAGGTCCATCACTTTTGGATGGATTGTCACAGAAATTCATTGTCCCCAGAGGATGAAATGTCCTCGCTTAAGTGATCCCCTGACTTTTCCTCTAGCACCGCATTGAGGTTGACAATCTTTGGTTTTTAGTGAAATAACTCTGAAACTGAAACTAACTCTAAAATCTGTGCAGTGATTTATGGTCCCCAGAGGATGGATTGTAAAGATGTTGGTGATCCCCTGACTTGTCCTCTAGTGACATCAGCAGGTTGACATTTGTGCTTCTGAGTTAAATGTTTTGACAATTATTGGATGTATTGCAATGAAATTTGGCAGGAACTAATCTTAGCACTAATCTTTGAGCTGCCTAATCTTAGGCAGCTCAAAGGTTCGCTGCCTAAGAAAAGCCTCAGAGAGCTTCTAGCGTGGCTGTTGACTCTTTGTCTTGTTCGACTTTTTAGGCAAAAAAAAAAAAAAATGGAATTAATTCAGTTAAAATTAAAATGTATTACATGTTTTTGATGATAATTATTTACCTGGCATTAGACCATGATGTAGGGGTTTAAAGTTTATTGAAAATATAGTTGTTTTATTGTTAAGCAAAATTTCACAGTTTATTTATTTATTTATTATTGTAACCACGGTGATGAAGATCATCTAACCTTAATGAGCTACTTATTTTTAACCCAAACCACAATCCCTTCCTAAACCTAAGCAAGTTGTTTTTGTGCCGAAATCTACTCGAACCGTGACCGTTCATTAGCCCAACTGCGTGTTTATTATTGTTACCATGACGATGAAGGTCTGTTGTGCCCGCTGCCATAGTGGCACTATTTTAGGAGACGCTCCTATGGGCCAGGTAGGGACAAACGTTCTATATGGTCGTTTAGGCTCGAGGACTTGTTGGTTACTCCCTGGGCAGTGGTGAAGGAAAATCAGTACACATGACGTATACACCTGTGCACATGTGAAGAATGACGCCCTGCTTTGCCAACATCAGTGGCAGGAAGCAGGACACTGTCTCATCTGTCCCTGTCTGGAGTAAAAAGCCTCTTCCAAGCCTTATCTCTCCCCTGTAGACTGAACTCTCTTCCAAGAGAGCTGCAGCATGTGAAGTTGGCAGCCTGACTTTGATCTTAGCAATGCAGCATAAGGGCTCTTGTGTCCTCAGTTTGGCCTTTATCTACTTTATACAGAGACCAGTATTTAGAAAGATGTATATTTCCCTTCAGGGTTTACTGTACTGCTGTACTTACCTACCTTTTCTTTTACTTTCCTTCTCCTCCTTCTTCCCTCCCAGCTAAACCCAAGTGTGTGTGTGTGTGTGTGTGTGTGTGTGTGTGTGTGTGTGTGTGTGTGTGTGTGTTTCGACATTTCAATTAATCTTTTATCACGATCATTGAGCAATATGGTTGGAACAACCTGTTTCTGTAACCAGTTTCCAGCTGAATACAACAGCCAACGCCCTGTTAGCCTTCATTCGCATGTGAGAATCCACAGACATGCAGCATGGAGCACTATCTGCTTACATAATCACAGTCTTATCTCATAAACTAGATAAAGTCATTAATCAGCACCTGTTGGGCTTGTGTTGTGTACCTTTTTTTTTTAGAAATGATTTATGACAGGTTTTGAAGGGATTCTTCAAATGGAAAATTATACATCATGTATGATACAATGACTTTTATTGGAGACTCATTTTAACAGCAGCTGATCAAGCTAAAAAATTCTGTAAGAAGCCCTCAATTTTTTCTCACACATCCATTTCTTCTCTTTCAGTAGGTCCAAAACACTAATATAAGAACAATGATAAGAGAAGCAACATATAGATATGCGTTATGATTATATTACATAACATTTTTAATTACGAGTATCAGGTAATTGTTGTTAGAACAGTTGTAGTAGCTTGTTTGAGACGCTCCAACGCTTATACTGACGATGGCCAGTAGCTCTCAGTTATTTGAAACTAATTAGTCTGTGGAGTACGACAATCTTCTGACTGAGACCCAAAGAGAACGGATCTTGTTTACCTGTAAGTTTTTAATTTTTGCTTTTTAGTGGCGGCCAGAGGATTTACAAAAGACAATCAAAAATATTTTACTCCATACCTGGGTCACGCCAGGGTTAGGGGCAAAGCAAACACATTTAAATCATAATAAAAGATTAAAATGTATCAGGTTCCTTCCCCATTGGCCATATTTCACAGATATCAAATTCTGGCACCAATAAACCCAAGCCAACTGGGAGGAATGGCAATATTCAAGTTATGCACATATATCTCGCAAGTGTTGTCTTTGGGGTCTGATAAAGTCAGTCCACCTTGACCATATATTGGTAAATTCATCTTGGTGTATTGTAGTGGTTCTGGATACCTCGTCTACAGTCTGATGGATATTTTACCAGTAAGCGGTCAGGACATGGCAAAATATGTGATAATGATTTGCATTGTTGGCCTGGCATTGCCTCCAACAATCTGAATTAATAGTATGGTGTCGCTTCTGCTACGGGGTAATGAAGAATCGGACCAAACTCTAACAACAAAAATCCCTCTTAATAAGGAAACTTGTAGTTTTGGCAGTCTGTATTTTGCAGACCATATGCCACTCCTCCTGGTAGAGAACCCTGTTACTCTCCCTGTCCCGTTTCTCCTTTTTAATATACACTGCCTCCCCTGATTTTCTATTCAAAAAGCAGATGTATTTCCTGGAAATAGGTTTGTATTCAGAGTTGTAGGCGGGTATAAAAATTTTCATGATCCCATCTTCTAGGTTTTACAAATGAATGTCTTAAATTATGTTTCTAAAATAGTGCCGCATTTGGAGGAATCTGTAGAAGTCTTGCTGTTCAAGATTATATCCTTCCCTCACAGTCTGAAAACTCTTTAGCGGCCCCTTAAGTATCAGAGCACAGTAAGCTGTAACACATTTTCTTGCCCGTATACTAAATCTTTTTTCACTCAAATTGGTGGAGAAATCAATATCAAAGGCACACCACCTTAATAATTTTGCTACGCTCTGTGTATTGCACAGTTTTTGAGTTCCCCTCCAAATCTTCGGGGAAAAGTTAATGAACTGACTTGGTGCCGTCCCAGAGGTGTTTGACAAGTGTTTCATCGGAAGCAATTACTTGAAGTGGGACCCTGTCATTCATTGCCAGCTCTGGCTCCTTTCGCCTAGCAAAATAACCGGGGTTGCACCGACATATGAGGGGCCTCAGCTGGGCTGCATAGTAATACTCTAACAAGCATGGAAGCCCCATTCACTTTTGATTTTTCATAGTAAACCTTCGGAGTCGTTGGCTTCTCAAGATTTATTTCATGTCAGACTCGATGCTTCACACAGGCCTTAAAGGGCTATATATAATATTTTCATATTAACAATGGGATCAGATGACTATGTAATATTAGGGGGTCTTGTCAATCCACTTTGCAGTTTCCCTCAGCTCCGTGGGGCTTTGTAGCTTCTTTCAGCTCAGTGTTTTGGTTTCATGGCACGGAACTTTGTTGATTTGGTTCCCTCTCAGAGCTCTCTTAGCGTTATTTTCGGGCACAGCAAGCAGCTGCTTTCAGCAAAAGGCAGCTTAAAAAAACAGAACTTCCCTCAGGGCTTGGTAGAGACCAAAAACAGAACCCAAAAATACAGTGAGAATAGGACTAGAATTTATTCGGAGTTGTGTTTCTGATGAATGTTAATGTCACTCGGTATCTCCTGGATGTGTAAACTGGCTGCTATTTGCTGACAAGTTTTTGCCATATCAGATTTAAAATCTGTTCAAGTGGCCAAAAGATTGGTTATTGTAGGTTTAACAAAACAGTGTTTAATTTTGGAAAACAGAGAGGAGTACAACTACAACAACAAAAAGTGCCCACCTACAGCTTCTTCGTTGACCAGAAGTCCTGAATACGCCCCAAATGATATCTCACTGATTCAGGAAAGATTATGCTGCAAAAAAACAAACAACAAAAAACTGACAAACACCTGCCAAAATCAGCTAGGTGAGCAATTAATGAAAATATAAAATATTTGGGTGAATTGGTCCTTTAAATTGTACTTTCTTTATTATTATTATTATTATTATTATTATTATTATTATTATTATTATTATTATTATTATCATATCATCTTTATTCACTCTATTTATGACATTTTGCAGTAAACATTTAGCAATAAAAAAGATATTAGTTAGAGGTTGTCGAGTCATTTCACCTCTGTAATCAGCTGTTAACATGGGTCCAATCTGAGCCTGTCTCTCCTAAAAGATGAATGGTCCGACACAGCATCTTCCCCGGTGGCAGAAGGGAATAATAGACATAGATAAGAAAATGAAGGGCTTTTTCCGTCCCGCTGTGATGATGATGGTGACGGATGTAAATAGTCAGACCGGGCACTATCCGGCTCTTCAGTGGCTTCACCTGTAGCCCTAAATATTTCATCAGCTGCTATCACTTTAATAGGCCTGTCCGTCACTGGGTTACCGTGACTGTCACCTGGCCTCTGTGAGTGTCACCTTCAGCAGAGGGAAACTGTGAGGCTGGTTCAGGAGAAATGAAACTCTGAGTGAAACTTTTATTTAGAACCCAGAATGCCCCATCTTAGAAAAAAAGGCAAATTTAGAAAATAACTTTAGGTTTAAAAACTCCTGTTTTAGCAAGAAAGATGATTTTTATACCGAGTAAAGGGTTTGTCTTGCCTCTGAGCTATTTGTCCAGACCCGACCTGTGTTTATGAAAAACTCAGGGGTTGCTGGAAAGCTAACAATGCCGGAAAGCCAGATTTAAAAAAAAAAAAAAAATCCTCAAGGCGAGCATTTTGTCTTTTGCTTTTAGATCATGTTCGGTCCTTTCAGCCTGGGGCTTTATTTCCTCTTTTGATTCCTCTTAACCTACTTTCGGCAGAAGAGACGCAATCAGAGGTGCAACACAATAGCCAAGCCCATGTTCTCACTTTGGCATCATGTTTACCCTTGGGAGTGAGGAGATGAGAGCCTGCTGCTCTTTATGCAACACCACTAATAAAAACATTCCCACCTAATGGAATGGGGAAATTCCAGTTTTCACTCATATTTTTGTAACAATAGTCATAATTACTTGCACCGATGCAACAATTTGAAATAAGTATTTTTAGTTTCAGCAGAAAAATTGATTGTAACAACTTTCTAATTACTTGCTCATAATGACGAGCCAAACACTCATATTTAATACAGTGATATTTAATTTGGCTGTTCAGAGTTTCTGTTTGTTATTTGAAGTTGCAGTAATCAATATTATAATTATTAACAAACTGTATCAAATGACTGTGTGTATTTGAAAGGGGTTGTTGCAGTGACAAAACCCACATCTGAATCTGCAGTTCCTCTCAGCTCTGCGGAGCTTTCCAGCGTCTGTTAACTCATTGTTTTGCTTTTCCTTTCATCAGCTCTCATCAGCGTTGTTTCCAGACGCATTAAGGAATAAAATCTTTCGTAACAGTGCACTACCTACCCAGCCAAAAAATGGCAGACAGACAATGTTAGTGACTAACTGAGGAGATGAGGAGAGATGTGTAATTATTACATTGCCGTAATTTGATATTTCGAAATGACCAAAACAGGAGAATCCATTGAGGCTGGTGTAGCAATGGCACTGCTAACAAACAGAATGTACAGGAACAAGGAACCATTTCAGAACCAACTTACAGATTCACACACACAAAAGCGTATTTTCAACAGCCTATATCTTGGCTCTGCTTTCTGGCTCTCCTGTATTTAAGGTTATTTTGGGCAAGTAGAGCAGTGTCTTCTGGGTAATCGTTGGCTCTCCCGCTGTGTGACAACATGACAGTAGGTACTGTAAATGAGGGCGCAATGTAGGTCATGACTTTCATTAATGGGCCTTTACTAGATGAGTTGAAAAAGAACATTTTATTCTTCAAAAGCAAGTGGCTTTCTTTGATTTGCCGGAAAATGTACATATTTTAGAGCCTCATTAGATTGTTTAGAGTAGTATAAGGTGCTGGTACTCAGTCTGAGCTGTGTTGTATTGAGTTGTTAAATCCAAGTCTTGACCTAATTGGCTGGTTGTTCGAGACAGAAATATACTGTGCCAAATGGGGCATATTTGAGAGGAGTTGCTGCTAGTGAATTGTGGTCTGAGACGGGCTAATCATTGCTTACATCAGGCTAATCTTGCAGTCTGTTGTACCACTGAAAAAAACAGACACCACAACAACAACAACAAACAGCTTTTCAGACTTCAGGGGCTCCATATAAAAACTGAAAGTTCTTGAGAATACCGTGTCAGCATCAGTAACCCTGAGACAGCTGAACTAACCCTGAGACAGCTGAACTAACCCTGAGTCGGCTGAAGTACGGTGAAAGAGCAGCAGAAGCAAAGTGAGGCCGATAAACAGGTGGAGGCAGCTTAAAGAGGTGAGGTGGAGCAGAGTGCATTACAGCAGACTCAGACTGGTGGGCAGGGGGCTTCGAAATTTGAATGTAGCAAATCAGGCTATCCTGGCAAAATGTCACACGGCTCACTCTAAAGTGAAAAACCCTGTTTCCTAGTCAACTGCATCTCCAGGTCAGAAAAGGCTCTGCAGGAGACAATAATTCTATATTAATCCCTGCTAATATGTTATGTAAATTAATTATGCCAGTGTTTATCTGTCCCTCTTTGCCCTACTAGTGAATGCCTGAACCAATAAAGAAAAAAAACCTTTTGAGGCCAAAATATCTATATATATTTGAGATTTATAAAATCTGTATATACTGTAAACAGTAAATGTGTAAATGCAATAGGCACTACAAGTAAAGTAAAGATACTTTCACGATGAATGCCATGAATAGTTTTTATTCATCCATTTATTTCATACAAAGTGCAGTAAACTGAAAAATGCCTGAATTAAAATCAGTATTCGGTGTGACTTCCCTTTGTCTTTGAAACAGCACCAGCGCTCCTCGGTACACTGTCCATCTGCTGCAGGACCCCCTTGTTCTTTTGTCTCTGAGGATAGTTCTTTATGACTCTGGCTGTATGTTTCGGGTCGCTGTCATCCTGCAGAATGAATTTCAGACCGATCAGATGCTTCCCTGATGGTACCTTTTTGATGGATAAGAATCTAAACATCTAAAGTGTCCAAACCTTTTGCCCTGTGCTGCGTACTGGCGTACATGGATTTTTTTTAAAAACAAATGTTTTTCATAAGGATTTGTAACCAATAGATGTTCTGAGCGTAGCACTTTACATTTGAAAAACAAACTTGTCGGTGCTTTCTGATGGACAAACTGTGTAATGGCTATATTACCTCAAACTGCTCTTTCTTGTTGCTTAATGGCTAAATTGGCTAGATATTGGTTAAATAAAATCAGTCCAGATCTACTCGTGAAGCCGAGTCACTAGTTTTCAGTAAAATCCATCTAAAATTTGTGTTAGTAAAATGAATAACCATTGTTGATCAGTTTTTCACTCCCGACATAGGAGGTATGATCACACAGGACGATTATCACTCCAGTTATAAATGATTAAAATATCTGAAGCAGTCCGTCAACTTTAGCAATCAACAGTTGATGCCTGTTTGCCAGCTTGGCAACCATTTTTTTTTTAAAAAACCTGCTGTCAGACCTTAAATGAAAAATTAAGTCAGGCTTTGGAGCAACTGCATCTCAGTCGGCGGAGCCCGTTGCTTGTCAATCACAAGGCTGGTTCTTCAAGTTGTGAACTCCTGCTGTCCTTGTGCCGTTTTTCCCTGAACAAGACACTGAACTCAAAACGGTCCTAATGTATGTGCATGGAAAGAAACATTACTTGGCTTTAGACAAAGGTGTAAGCAAACATTACATTTATTTGGCAGTGTACGACCCCACGTGTGGCTTCTATATTGTGTTACTAGGGGAAGGATTGCATGTGCGAGTTCATGGCAAGGCACAAAACCAGCCTGAAAAACAAAATGAGTGTATGACTCCTCTTTAGCTCACTCACCCACCCACATCATCTCTCTCCATCTGTCTCCCTGTAACTCTCTCCGTTTACAGGACATCGTGTCTTTTTGTGTGCGTTGGTCATGTGTTTTCAAAGAAACCCACATGTCTGAATTATTCCTGGCCAAAACGACGGAAGCAGATAAGTGCACACAAGTACAACATTTGTGTTTGTGTGTTCAGTGTATAACATTGAACAAGCCAGGTTCTGAGACTTCTGAGGCTGCTGCGTGATGTGACATGATTCCCAGGATCGCGCCGTTTTCATGCTGGACGGGGCGGTTGTAATGTTGGCGAGGAATGGGCCTCTCGCAGCCGAGGAGGACGCCAGTGGCATCACAGCACTAATTGGAGGGGACAATGTTGTTATTCACCCATGAGGGAGACATCATGAGGATGTGATATTGGTGTTGAATTCCTACGGAAATGTTAACAGCTGACATTTGATTGGTTTATTCTTTACTTTTTATGCACGTGAACGCCGTTGCTGTCATTTTTCTATTACCTCCTAATCTGTAGACTTTCTTTCACCCTGTTTTTACTTTTTACTCCCTCCCCCTCCTGCTCTCTCCTCCCTCCCTCCCTTGTCCCTCCTCCTCTCGATCTCCATCCAAGTGGCGCTCGGAGCAGCTTACTCATGTCCAGTCACTTCCCACCATGCCTCGCCTCTCACACGGACACTCTCTTCCCGCCCCTCAATGACATATCTTCATATCTCCTTTTTGTGTGTTGTGACAACAGGACAAGAATGAGGTCTTCATCTGCCTAGCGACCCGTCTCTGTTAAAGATGGTTCAGCGAAGGTAAGAAACCCCACAAACACACACACACACAGACTGACACACTTTCCGCGCCGCTTTTACATTCACTCTCAAGAATCCAACCAGCCGGTGCTCTCCTCTAAGTGAAAGCAGATGGTGAAAGTTTGACTGTGTGCCTTGTTATGCCTGTAACTCTGTGGTTGGTGGGGATGTTTCTGTGGTACTGGGGCAAAGTGAATTCAAAAGAAGGGGGTGAGCCGTTCGCTGGTTGGGAAGCAGTTTTAGGGGCAGGAGCGAAAAAGCTTTTAATTTGGTCTTGTGACGTGTAGCTGCTGCTTGTTTTACAGTTGATCCCCTGTGGTGACAGAGTCCATATCATCCAGTATTGTTTAGTGTGATTGTTTGTTTAACTTTGTCTTGACTTTGTGTTAGAGTGAGACAGACAAACTTGTACTATGTCATGTCATTTTTTAACTACATATTGGGTTACTGGGAAGTTTGTTTTTAGCCATGCTAGTGGCATGGCTCTATGGATGGCTCTGGTTCCAACCACCACTTTGGCCAGGACTGAAATATCTCTACAACTATAGGATGGATTGCCATGAAATGTAGTACAGACTTTCGTTGTCTCCAGAGGAGGAAGCATCCTGACTTGGGTGAATCCTGACAAGACTTTTCGTCTAGCACCACCATGAGGTAGATAATCTTTGGTTGTTAGCACAATATATCAAGTATGGGATAGTTTGCCATGAAATTTTGTACAGAGATTCATGGTTCCCAGAGTGTGAATCCCAATGACTTTGTTGATCTCCAGACATTTCATGACCAGCAGGTCAGACTTTTCACTTATTATAAGTTTCACTTGTATCTCAATATTCACTAGATGGATTGAAAATTTGAGATTTGTGATGTTGGGGTAGATAAAACTTACTTGACTTTGATTACTTTGGTTTGTGGCCAAATATCTTTTAAAACGAATGCCTTTCCCATCAGCCTCATCTGTACTTTGCGGTTAGTGCTAATTAGCAAATGTTAGCATGCTGACAATACTAACATACGAGGAGAAGATGGTAAAATGGTAGAGAGCATTTACAACATAGCATTGTCACTGTGAGCATGTTAGCATTTGGCTCAAAGGACTGCCGTGCCTAAGTACAGCCTTACAGAGCCGCAAGCATGACTGAGTCTTAAATGATTTTATTAACAGGATAGCTCATTTCATAACTATTGTTTTATTAATTTACCAGCAATTTACAGTAATTAGTCTTTTTTTGTGTTTATCCAGTAAAACAAACTTGTAGTTCAAAGCACTGCTGTGCTGAAAAAAGACAGTTGAACAGAGCTGCTAGTATGGCTGCAGAACATTGTTCTTGCTAAATGTTCTGAGTTGTTGAGTGATTATGTATAGGTTCACTTGAACATGACTGTTATTTTAGGAAGCATGCGACATTCTTTCAAACTCTAATGATAGTCATCATAAATATTCACTGTCTGAATGCAGAGGAAACATGGGGAGATAAGTCACATCCTAACATTCTTCCTCCCAAAGTGCAGCCGTGTACCTGGAAACATGCTATAGCAGAAAACTGGATTATCCTCGGTGTGGTTTTTTTTTTCTTTTTTTTTTCTTTTAGTTCCATCTCATATTATCCATTTATAAAGCACTATGTTGTCAAAGAAAACTTGTCTTGTTTTAACCGAATCAATCTTTCCAGTAATGTCCTCTCCAAGGGAAACAACAAATTAGTTCCTTTCTGGGGGAAAAAGTGGCATCTTCCAAATTTCCATGGTGCCGATGTGAGTGTTGGAACTGATCTCTGACACTATTTTCAACTAAAATAATATATATATTTTTCATCCAAACAAGCAATGTGAGCACTGCGGACTTTTCTTGCCTAAAAATGTTGTAAATGTGTTTAATCCAGAAATGAAGCCAGCACATACCAAAATCATGTCTGATATACAAAACTAGCAGCCCCCCCCCCCTTCAGCCAGGGAAGTTCACACCTAGTTGCTGTTTGCCTTCTGATGTCAAAAAAATGTTTCTGTAATAAGAGTGATGTCAGGGGGCCTGCAGGAATCCTCTGTGGGTGTCTGAGGTATTCCAAAAGTAATTTGACAGCTCCGTCCAAAGTCCAGAGTACGGCAGGCAACTCTCTGAGCCAAAGTCAAGCAAGATGTGTCTCTCCCTCCTCTCAACTGAGTCATCTGACTTTGCCTGTTTTTGTTCTGTTTCCTGCATGCCTGTCATAGCTGCTGTCTAGCCATGCAGAGGCAGAGAGGGAAAGCATTGCACTGCAGTCACCAGTCATAACACTGCATCTGTGCTGCTATTTTATGAAGCAACTTTTTGTGGTTCTGTGTGTCATGATATCTGCTTGTGAATTTTTTTTTTTTTTCTTGGCTCCACAGGTCCTCTATGATTATTCCTCCTCCTGTGGTTATGGTAGCACCCAGCAAACAGTCAGGAATGTCCTCCTTCTCCTGCCTATGTCATGGTTTAACTCACATATGATCCGGTCACCATGATGGCCTCCATGGTTGCCAACGGAAACCGAGACGGGCAGTCTCTGCTCTTGAAAGGGGTGGATCCAGAGACCTGCATGATTGTTTTCAAGAACCACTGGGCTCAGGTAAACCCCAGCACTAAATCAAAGCTTCCAGGTCTCGAAGAAAAAGTTACTGTAAATATGCAAATTATTTTCTTGTGGAGAGTTAGATGAGAATATTGATACCACTTCAAAAACTGCAAAAATCCATTTACTATAAGCTAAACAAATGTAAAAATTGCAATTTGTGATTGTAGAGGGAATTACATGCATTAACTTTTTCCATTTACCACTTATCTGCAGTGTTTCCACGGGTTGCTGAACAAACTTATGACGACAGCAAGACTTTTGAAAGAGTTACAGTATGTAACTCCAAGTAAAATACGATGCGTTAGCATATTACCTGCTGGCTCCAGCTCCGTACTTATTGCACAGATGTGAAAATATTTTAAATCTTCCAATTTATCAGCAGGAAAGTAAATAAGCATAATTCCAAAACTTATGTTGAACTATTCCTTTAAAATATTCTCAAAATTGTTAAAATCCTCTGTCTGAGCCTCAGTTCAACTTAAAATAGTGGTTCCTCACCTTTTACCCTGTGTCACTTTAGATCAAAGGAAGGTATTCTTAGGACCCCTCCTCCCAGGTTGCATGTTTGTGTGAGCAGTCTGATTAAAAGAGATTTTCACACTGTAGATTGTTTAATTTGAGTTACTTTTAGAGGACTGATAAGGTATGACTATCCAGTATTTCATAAGAGCAACGATTATAGAAACGTCAAAAAAAAAAAAACAACAACATAATTTTGTGTCCCAATTTCTTCTTTTCTATCCACTTAATCATCAGGTTACCCCTTTATTTATCTTGCAACCCCTTGAGGGAGCTCAGACCCACAGTTTGGGAACAACGGGCTATAAAGCACATCCAGGTTACATTAAACCAGAATCAGTGCATACAGTGAGCCCAAGCCTGTTCACATTCAGCCTGACTTCTACTGCGAAATCCTGACAGTAGAAACTGTCTGGCTAACTCCAGTCCCGACAAACTGCAGCGCGCTCATGGCCAGTGGAATCTTGGCAGCGTGAAGACAGCCGTCTCAGACCTTTTGGCTCTTAGCAGCAGCATGTGTCCCCGTTCACCCATTTGGGACCTGGCAGCCTGCTTGTCCTACTTCTCCCACAGCGAGATGAACGAACGTTACACCCACTGACATACAGTATGTGCGACGGTGGCCAGGCATTGAAGGGGTAGAAATGTGTGTTGGTAACTGTCAGCTGCGTTTATGTCAGCGTCAGTGGCTGTCAGCGTGGGGTCCGACCCTCTTGTCAGTCAGCAGGCTCCGTGGTGTTCACAGCTAAATTAGGCAGAATCCTACTTTGTTTTTATATTAACTTCAAAACTGGACAAGCTTGTAGGGATTAGCTTTGTTAATTGGTCGCAAGCTGTGAGGTTTAATGCACTTGCATAGACTTTACTATAAGTCCTTGTTGAACTATAGTTAAAGCCCCCCCCCAATCAAAAATGTGTTTTACTTTGATATCTGAGCTTCACCGTGCAGAACGATGTAGATGTGAAGACTTCGACACTAGAAGGCTGTTTTCACATTCGTCTGCTGAAGGGGGAAAGTTGCTCTGTAAAAACCATCAATCTGTTTAACATGTATATGTATAAGGATGATTTTGTGACATCCCGACAAGTTGCAAAAGTGTGACGTTGAAATTTGAATGCCCCAGTGCACATTCCCCGAGTATTGACTTTTTAGTGAAGTAGGAGACATCTTGAATATTTGCACTTCATAGATTCTGGCAAAGGACTAGATGTAATTTTAAGAATTTTTCACAAGGTAATTAAATTCCTTTTAGTGCGAATACCATGTCAGACACAAATTATTCTTGTTCCAAGCAGCACATTTTTATGTCCCACTACTTTGGTACACGGTACGCAGCGTCTGAGACTCTGTAGATAGAATCTACAATGACTCAAGAAAGATGCATAGTAGAAACGTCAGACTTACACCACAGATGCTCCATATGGCGTAGACTATCTGACTAGATTTTGGAGCACCTTTTGTCATACATTTGCAGACTGATTTCCCAGAAACTGCTGTGAACACTAAGCTAACACATCCAATTTGATACCAGATATGTAGTATGCAAGCAGAAACATGATGCGAGGGAAAACCTTTGGTAATTACTGAGCTAATCAGATTAATTAAGAGGAAATTGATTTTTCTTGTAGACACAGTAAGTCTTACAACTTACACCACAGGTACCCCATATGGAGTAGATGATCTGAATGAATGTCTTGCTGCGTACATTTGCATATCAATGAGCTGAACCTGTGTTTGTTTGTTGTTTAACGTGTGTTACCATTCCTGATGACAAACTACCATTACTGTGAGCATATGTTTTCTTTTGTTATGGAGATCATGGCGAAACATAAGGCAATCCCATTGCCTCATGTTATATGTATTAAAACATGTCTGGAGGGAATCTTTAACCGTTTCTTTATTAGTTTTCAGTGCGGCTGTTTATAATTTTTCACTTGTGTCGTTGTTTTGTGGGCGAGCTTAGAGGTTCATTATTGAATGTGGAAATAGTAGTTTGACGAACAATTCATAGTACATGTTCCACCTACTGAAAAAGTACTTCCAGTAAGTGGCATTTTTTTGTTGGACTCGTTTTGATGTTTTCACTGGATTGCTGGATTGAGATGCCTGTTGTTTGATGGGTCAGGTAATGTTGTTGGTGGATGATTGATGTGGAAATACTGTGTTGTAAGCAGGCTTATTGTTGAGTGACAACCAGTGTTTAGGCACACTTTTGTAGTTTGTTTTTGACACATGCATGACACATGTTACAGTAAGACATTTTCAGGGATTCACATATTTCTTCACTTTATAACTAAGGGTTATTATTGTCTTGGTTTTCAAGCTTTTCTTTAACCATGATAACAGAATAAAAAAACAGTGTTCACTATAACCAAAATCCAGCTGATGTTAAAAATAACATACATACAGACTCGGATTCATGTTGCAAGTTTGTCAGTAGCTGCATGGTTTTACTTTTTTCCTTTTTTAAATTGGGACAGAAGTTGTTGTAATCAAAAATACAAGAGACCGACGAGTCCCAGCTTCTGACTGTGAACAGAAAAAATGAGAACTCCCTGTTCCAGATTAAAGCTTCTTTTGCTTTAGGCAAACTGGCAGCACAATTTCACTCCTGCAGAGTCTTATTTCCATGCTTAGTTAATATGTAGCCTGATAAGAGTCCCCTTGACTTTGGTTTCAGTTCGGAAAACCTTGAAATCCGAGTCACTTGTTGTAAGTAATGTTGGTTTTGTCCCTCTGTAAGAAGCTCTGCCTGTTCCAGAGTGAAAAGATAAGGTTTATGTTCATTTGCTGTCCCTTATCTGCCGCTCTTCAGGCCTCACAGAGCGAATGGTGTCTGTTGTGACATTCAAAGTGATCTGTCTGTTGCATTGGCTGCCAAAAATCTTTAAATATAGACAGTGTAGTGTGGGCAGATTTTTACTTGTCAATATGGCTTTTCAGAGTTACTGACTTATTCCATTCACAATGTCAGATGACCCCCAATAAATATTTCAGTTTTATGAATATGGTTCTCTTTAGTAACATGTAGCGTTTATGTTGAAGCACTCCCATTTGCACACTGAGGAACATCTTCAGACTCCGCTTTAGTTCTCAGACATCAGTCCAAAGAATAGAGGGAGTCAGACAAAATAGTTAACAGGTTAACAGATTTCAGTTAAATTAGCTTTGTCCCTGCTCCCATCTCTCAGCTGAAGTTGCGTTTTTGCTGATTACAATGAAACTTCGTCTTTGGGCATCTGTCAACTAAAATAAAATCACAGAAGTTAACTGTGAAAAAAGTTTGAAGAGTTTCTGCTCTTTCACTTTCCACACCCAGACTTGTCCTGCCAATAGTGTCCCATGGTAATTAAATATGAAACAGTCCAATATAAAGTTACTGAAGTTTATTACCTCAGTGCAGCACAAACACAGTGTGGAGTTGGCAATGTGATGCTACCTTCAGTTTGACATCAACGGTCTTCATCCAAATTTACACTCTGACCAACCTCCCATAACTCACCCTGCTGGTGTGTCATCACCCATTATTTGCGTGGGTGTCTTTTGTAGAGCTGGTCCTGGGACTAAAAATCAAAACCTGGACCTTTTTTTTGTGATCTTTCTCCAGCCTGAGCCCAGTGCTTGGCCACATTTTCAGAGCTCATGCCCACTGACATTCCCTATATGGCCCATATTGTGATTAATGATGCAGGCTTTAAAACTGACCCGTCAGCACTGTCAGACTCATACTGGACGATAGCTAACATCCACGCTTACTAGCAGCTTGTGTGCAGCTGATCTCGATAGTGTCGGCATTATGCCTGCAGGCAGCCCAAGCCCACGATCCATATGTCCAGTAAGTAAAATCCTTGACTGATCATCAGACCAGGTCCCTGCCTGTCACTTCAGTAAGAGCTGGAGCTCCGGATTTGGACGGATCCCTGCGGCTCAGGCCACTGGGTCAGGCCCCATTGGGCTCAGGCAGGGATTACAAACTCTGTTCTCTTGTTTCCAGAAGCCATGCCCAGTTCTCTTGTGGGCAGCCAGTTATTGTCATGGCAGCAAAGGCAGGCTGGGGACATTGGCTCCATTATTGTGACTCTGGTTTCTATGCAGCGGACACACAAGGGAGGGACTGGTTACACAAAGGACTGTTTCACTCTGTGCTACCCAACTGAGTTTATCTTTACTGTGCTGTTGGTTTATTTACACCTCATATTTGTTGATACTTAACCTGTCAAGAACAAGGAGATTATTTTACCTGTAATCTATCAGTTTTAACATGGTATACAAGCACCGGTTATACAAATAAGATGAACTTGTGTATACAAATAACGCTTTAATATAGACTGTAAACATGACTTCCCTTTTTAAAAATTATCAACTGATTGCAAAGTCTGATGTGTTGAAGCATGGCAATTTAGCGCACAATCCCAAACCTGTTTTTGCAAAGGTCGACCACCTTTTTAAAAATGTACTAACCTGTGGGTAAATGTGGCAGGTTATCATTCCCATCAGCTACAAAACTGAGTGAATTTATTAATTTCTACATCTTCACACAAAGAGAGAGAATCAGTATAATGAATAACTTTTATACTTTGCTGACAAAGTACACAAGCTTTATTTGGTAATTCATACAAGTATTGTATTGTGTCCTTTATTTAAAACCTTCCACCGAAATCGTCCTTATCTCCTAACACCTTTTTATTTTTGAAGTCTAATTCTACAATATATTGATTCATCTCCTTTCTGTGTGGATGTAGTTGTGATTTAGCCAAAGCATGATAATTTATGAAACTGCCAACTTTACAGCTGTAATAATCTACTTGTGCCTCCTGTAGGTGGTGAAGATCCTAGAAAAGCACGATCCCCTGCGCAGCAGTTCCACCCTGCCCTCCCTGAGTGTCATCAACCTCAGCGCTGGCTCTGGCAGTGGCCCTCGTTTTGGCCCCATCCCGGGAGACGAGGCAAGTGCCGTGCAGAACTATGTGGAGCACATGCTGTTCCTGCTGATGGAGGAGGACAGCGGTCAGACTGGTGCTATGGGCCCCATCCTGGAGTTTGTGGTGATGGAGAACGTGATGGAGCGTCTCTTCGTGTGGAGCCTCCGCAGGGAGTTCACAGACGACATGAAGCTGGAGCAGCTGAAGATGTATGAGATGCTGGTGGGGCAGGCGCACCAGCCGCTGTTGCATCACAAACCTATCCTGCGGCCGCTCATGATGCTGCTCTCGTCCTGTTCAGGCACGGCAGTGCCGGCGGTCGAAGCTGAGCTGGTGCTGCTGCTCAACCAGCTGTGCTGCGTTCTGGCAAAGGACCCTTCCATTTTGGAGCTGTTCTTCCACACCAGCGAGGATCAGGGAGCAACCAACTTCCTCATTTTCTCCCTCCTCATCCCCTTCATCCACAGGGAGGGCACAGTGGGCCAGCAGGCCAGAGATGCTCTGCTGCTCATTATGTCATTGTCTGCTGAGAACGAGCGAGTGGCCAAACACATCGCACAGAACACCTACTTCTGTCCGGTCAGTCCCGAGTGATGAATTGCCTTTCCTTTACTCTCTCTCTTGCTCTGTCACTTGGTGGTTTCTGGAATCTCCCCAGCCTCAGTCCTTCTCTAACCCAATCCTGTTCTGTCCTCAATAATCCTAATAAACCAGTGGCACCATTATTAATCCTCGACTTTTTGGAGACCCTGGGCATCAGAGTCGGGCCAAAATATGCAGATGAATTCGTGGACCCACTCAAAACAAGGTTAAAACACCTCTGGCAAAGAATGTTACAAATGTCTGGCATTCATAAAGATTATGGCACGGTTGTGAGCTAATCCCCATGTAAATAATGTCATTTAGCCGCAGCTGCAGACAGTGCGTTGAAAAATGGCTTTTGATGCGATGCCAGTGGAATAACAGGAGTCTAAATTTAATTGGTTCCACTGGCGGGCTACAAGGATAATCTTATAGAGGAAGTATACATCAATGCAACACTAATGATGCACTCATCTTACACTTAAATTAGACTGAGCTGCTATAGGCTCTGTTGTTGTTGGCGATGCCACCTTGTAAATACTAAGATCTGCTTCACTAAAAAAAGAGAGAAATTATATTGGCCTTTTGTTATGTGGAGAGTTTGCTGACATTAACGTATTAATCAATGGCCTTATTACCATATCATGGTTATTATTGCAGGAGTGTTGTAGGCAATAAAAAAACTTGGCTGCTCAAATATTTATGAAGTTCTTGGAGCTGACCTTTTTAGGAGGCATAAATCCATATGTATGCTGTTTTTACTGTGTGAGGAGGAACAGGCGAGCTGATATGTCGGCGGCTGCAGTGCTGTGCTTTTGTATGCATTACATTATCAAATCGTGGAGAGGAAGAAATGAGGTAAAACCGACAGAGCAGAAAAGCTGTGCATATATCATTTATGACATAAACTGCCCCATTAATCTGTAATAAAACTGCTAGTAGTCTCTCTATAATCACTTTTCTTGGGATTATTTTTCATTAGATGACGTATCTATATATCTATATATCTCGATAGATAGATAGATATCATTTGATATATCTATATCTATGTTTGCAGCACAGTCTCCTTATTCTACAATACAGTTAAAACTTTTTACAGGACTTATCTTTTTCACAGATTATTTTTTTTGTGGAGATTGATTTAAAATGGTATTTTAGTTTAGCGTCAAAGTGTTAACGAAAAGGGCACTTCTTTGACAAACTGTAACATAAATACGTCTGTTTTACTGGATAGATATAGAATAGGCTCTTTAATTACTGGTGAATTAATAAAACAGATAATTAAAACTAAGAGTCTGCAGCCAGATAAATGTAACAGCATGTAAAATAGTGGTGGTGATCCTATGTACTAATAGAACAATGGTGAAACTGACCAATAGTCAATAATATTCCTAAATTAAGTTGCGACCTCATCTAGAGTAATGTAACACTTCATTTGATATTAACATCTCTCTCACCTCAGGTGCTGGCCACAGGGCTGAGTGGCCTGTACTCCTCGCTCCCAACCAAGCTGGAGGTCCCCAACGAAGAGTGGCACTGCCTCCACAAAGAGGACTGGCTCCAGATGCCGTCACTCGTCCAGTTTCTCAACTCGCTGGAATTCTGCAACGCTGTTATTCAGGTGAACATGCGTGACGCGGCTGGACGCACCAGGCTCTGCCACATGACAAATGTATTCACACGTGGTTAATGGCTGCAACCTTTTTGCAAGGCATACTTGACTTACATGAGCCTTAATATTGACTGTTCCCAGGTGGCCCACCCTGATATCAGAGACCAGCTGGTTAGTTACATCTACAATGGATTCCTCGTGCCTGTCCTAGCACCAGCTCTTCACAAGGTTGGTAAATATGCAGTATACTCCAGGGGGAAGTGGGAAATGAAAATTGACCATTCTCTTCAGTAACTTAACTTATTGTCCTGGGTGGCTTTTTAGCTATTGCCAAATTACAGGAGGTGGTGTAATTAATACAGGAGTATGAGTAGAAAAAATACATTAACTGTATATGGGCTCTGATTGGAATTAAAGGAATAATTTGACACATTTGGGGGAAAAAAAAAAAGCCGAGTTAAACAAATTAGATATAACATGTATAAGTGCTGAACTTCAGATGTGCTACAGTAGTTGTGGTAGTAGGTGGATTTTGACGCCTTTTATACAGAGCCAAGCTCACAATTTCCCCCATATTTGTAGTCTCTGTGCTAAACTAGGATAGCCGTATCCTGCTTGTAGCTTCATATTTAGCGTACAGACATGGAAGTGGTAGTAATCTTTTAGTGTAAATCTCGGACCAAAAAGTGAATAAGTTTATTTTCCCAAAATGTCAAACTATTCCTTTTAAAATCACCAACCAGGGCATGCTGTATTAAAACCACCAAACCACCTGATAAGGAAAAAAACTCTGTCTGAAGCTTGAAGCTTGAAGCTTTACTCAGTAGTTAAATAGTTGAAATTGTTCCATATGCTTTTATCTGTCCAGAGCTGAAAAATCTGACTATACAGATTAACAGAGTAATATATTAAACAGTGTACTATGTACTCAAATTTGTATAAAAATATCCGTATAACATATCAACATCTGGAGATATACTGCAGATATGTTCAATAGGCTCTTCTCTGTCATGACGATTGTGTTTATTCTGTAAGTTGAGCCCACACGCGCAAACACTCACTCTTACTGCTCACTAATGATTCCTCTCTTGGTGCAGCTGACCCTAGAGGAGGTGATGACCACCACAGCGTACCTCGACCTCTTCCTGAGAAGTGTTTCTGAGCCGGCCCTGCTGCAGATTTTCCTCTCCTTCATCCTCCTCCATCGACACGAGAGCGTCCACATCTTGGATACTCTGGTCAGCCGCATCAACACCCCGTTCCAGGTAACCTTACAGGACAAATGGCTGATGTGCACATGCTTTCTTCTAAAACACACACACACACACACACACACACGTTGCACTCAGATACAGCACGACTCATGTTTGACAACTCAGGAGCAGGTTTCTTAGGTTTTAAAATGACCCCAGAGACTCTTGGACTCATGGTGAAACTTAAATGTCAGTACAAAGCTGGGAGATCGTTGCCATGGTGATGCTCAGTTGCAGGGGCTTATCCTGTTAGCAAAGGCAACTGGTATCAGCATTTCAAAAAAATCCTATTTGTTGGGGTGTCCTGTTTAAATATTTTGGTAGAATTGAACCATTAACATGAATAAATAATAGGTTCTTTACATTGCTGTTTGACTGTATAAATGACTCAGGGAGTCCCCTCCAGTGTTTGCAACACTGACACGCCTGCAGCTCAGTGGAAAATGAAAAGCATGTTTGCTTTTCACACACAGCATGCAAATATTCAACATTTCAGCTAATTTTACTTTCCTGTTTGCTTTTACCTTTTGATGTTTGGTTCTCTTCTTAGGTAGTTGTGATAATGTCAGTTTTTAGAGTTGGCATGCCTGTGACGTAAGGGAAAACTACAGAACATCCTGTATTTTACAAAAAACACTCAATATTGAATCCTCTTGACCTTCTCTAGCACAATCAAAGGAAAAATTACTTTAATCCTGAGGATAAATTGGATTAGCTCTATTTTACACTAATTTTTAGAGACAGCTCTGTGGATGGCAATGTCTGTCAGTCACTGCGTTGGTCCACCTCTTTGATTTGGACTGAAATATTTCAGCAACATTCATGGTCCCCAGAGGATGAATCCTACTGGCTCTGTGATCTGACATTCCCATCAGCCTCAGCTGTCGTTTATGTTTGCTGCTGATTAGCAAATGTTAGCGGGCTAAACAGATACCTCCTGACTAATGACATTCCCACCAGCTGTACTTAGTGTTTGGTTCTGGTTAGCTAATGTTAGCACGCTAACTGTGCGTCATACCTGCTAAACATCAGACGATGCTAACATGTAGCATCGTGCTGACATTAGCATTTGGCTAGTACAGCCTCACAGAGCCGCTGGCATGGCTGTAGAGTTGTAGTTTTGTGATTCTCCTGTTTGCTGTCATGTTTGACGTTACTAACCTAAAAATGAATATGCAGAAGAATATAAAAGTGGCACTTCTCAGTTATTACTGTTCTTTTTCCAGCTTTGGGCCATGTGTGTTAGATTTTAGAGGAGCTGTGCAATTGACTCAAGTATAATAGGAGGAAGAATATGAGTTCTAACTTACAAAAAACTCTCAATTATCCTTTCAGTCTTTCCTGGGCTAACCATAGCATAAGACACTAAGTCAGCAATCCCACTCATATAAAATTTGACTACAACTAATAATTTCTTTTAATTACTTATTAACCTGTTTGGATTTTTTTTCCCTCCATTCATTAATCATTTAGTCTATAAAATGTCAGAAACTAGTGAAAAACTGTCCGTTTATTTTTATTTATTTTTTGTCCAGCTAACAGTCGAAAACTGCAATGTTTAATCTGCATTAATATAAAATATCAAAGAGCATCGTTTTTTTTCATCTTTATTTGTCGTAATACGTGTCATTGTGTCTTTCCATTCAACACTCCAGTTGGGCACTGTGTCGCTGGCACTCTTCCGCACTCTCATTGGCTTATACTGCGAAGATGTGATGCTGCAGCTCATATTTAGGTGAGTGTCTCACACACCTTATCCCAGTTAGAAAGCTTGGTACATCTAATTGGTTTATGATATGAGGAGCTTTTACTCTCCTCATCCCAGAGCAGACTTGTGTTACCATCTGTCTGCTCACTACCCCCTGCCTCTCTCCCTCCTACGACCACCCGTTGGTTTCCCTAACAGGATCCGTTCCCATCTGCCTTCCCAGGTACCTGATCCCCTGTAATCACATGATGTTGAGTCAGAGGCGTGTGGTGAGGGAGAGGGACTGCTACTCATTGTCAGCGGCCAAGATCTTGGCATTAACACCGTCCTGCTGCTCTCCCGATCACAGCCCCCCGCCCCTCCGACAGCTGGACTCCATCCTCTTTTCCAAGTGTGCAGAGACCACCAATAACAGCGACACCACAGGTACAAGTGACAGGGCTCTAAGTTTTTGCCCGGTTTATTACAGCTTGGATCTTGTTTCTTGCCGTATCTGACTTTTTCTTGTGATGCTGCTGTGTTCCCAAATCTCAGCAGTTAACTCTGTGAATATGATGATATTTTTTACAGACTGGAATGATGCCCGGACTTACAAAAATAAGACCCAAGTTGTAATAAACAAGAATTATCCTTCTAGGAGGGTAAAGTACCGCTAATTATTACCCAGGTTGAAAGGTTCCCCAGCTGCAACCTGGAAGTTTCAATAATAACCTTTGAGAAGCCTGAATACTTTATAATGTTTGTTCAGAATGTTTTACAGATTAGTCAAAATGAATGACTGCTCCTGAGCCATAGTTTTAATCAGCTTTTATGGATGTTTTTGCTGCTTTCAAATCAGATGCAAGATGATTTCATGCAGCAGATCATACTATTCATAACCCCACTTGAGTGGGTGGATGTTAGAAGCTCCGTAATAGTGGTGTGCAGTCAAAACGCAGTCAGGACAAACAGCATAACAGAGGAAAATGGAAAGTTGCTCACCGTGGGAGTTATAAGCGCTAAACAAAACAATTATAACAAGTATAATTTATTAACATCACATTTCCAAAATCTTTTCAAACATATAGTTTTGGGTACAGTGCACTGCAAGGTGTTGATGTGCATATCATTGTGACATAAACGTGTAACAGGGTTGATGATGTGTATTTTATCAAATAGTGAGATCACCAGCTGTTTCGTTGTTTTACTTCACTTTGCCCCCTGTAGTTACACGTCAAACCCATTAGTTCTGCTCTGTGGGAGTGCTGCAGTGAGGCGCTGCACGCCAGCTTTTATCAACATTTCCTGTCTGTTTTTCCTAGAGGAAAAAGAGAGCTTCTCAGAAGAGGCTGACGATAACTCCTGCACCATCGGCTCAGAAATCTACCTGGATGTCAGTTACCTTCATTACCTCTACGACGCCCGTCTGGGCATCAGCAGCTGCATACGGGCCTGCCAGGTTTGGTCAGCCCCGTACGACGGCGAGGAACCCCCACCTGAGAAATACCAGCCGGGAGTCCTCGAGGAGCCGGGGCTCAAGAGTCGACAAACCCAGATGGCAGTCAAGAGAGTTCCACAGTTGCCGGCGCCGCGCCCTCGACCCTGCCCGCCACCGAGTACAGAGTCGCCCTCCGTCAACCAGATGGAGCTGGAGTGGGATGATAGTTATGATGCATGCCCGGTGCAGACTTCAGGGGCTCCAATGGAGAGTAAACCTCCACGGGTGCCTCCTGCTGAGCCCCCGAGCCACATCCAGGAGATGAGAAGAACAGCCATCATGTTGGTTAAAGGCTCATACATCGAGGAAAATGAGTTCCAGGACGACGTCATGGTGTATGATCTTGTCGCCAAGAAAGACGCTAGAGATGTCGAGCGCAGTAAGCACAAACCCAGTGGGTCAGAATCAGAAGAACCCCAACCAGGCGCCGCAGAAGTTCCCCTAAAAAATGGACTAAGTGTAACACTTCCAACCGCTGTGATGGCTGACAATGGCAAGAACAGCTTGGACACAAAGGCCAAAGGTCAAACAGATTGTAATTCAAACCTCCAAAACACGACTGCTGCTGAGTGGGGAGACGACCTTTTGGCTCAGTATGAGGAGCTCATTCGTACGTTGGACACACAAGCAGGTGGAAAACCGGTTACAGCAGGCGGAGAGTTGAAGAAGCCTGTCGCACCTGTGGAAGACGGGGAGGAAGAGGAGGAGATGGATTTCACCTCCTTCTCTGCTGAGACACCAGAGTCAGAGAAACTGCATTCACCATTTGGGACCAAGCTTTTTAGCGGAAGTGCCAGTAGAAGCCATTCAGTGCCTTTTACAGGTAAGTGGAGGGAAACCTTCGCTCTGCAGCAGCTTCAATATTCACCAAAAATCACACGGGGACAGCACTATTAAGAGATTATTTATAATTACTCTTTTGGCAGGTCCATTCGTCAGTGTGCTCTTGTCTCGTCTGGAGAACATGCTCTCTAACTCGCTTTATGTCAACTTGTTGGTGACGGGCATCCTGGCTCAGTTGGCGGCCTACCCTCAGCCTCTCCTGCGCTCTTTCCTCCTCAACACCAACTTGGTTTTTCAGCCGACTGTTCGCTCCCTGTACCAGGTAACAAAAACGTGCGTGTGCGTGCGTAGGCAGGAGTGTGCCTTTCACTTAAGTACCTTCCACTGAGGTTCGTGTGTCATCCGGTAAACCAAGAGAAGAAAAAGAAAGCAAAAGATGTGCATTTTGTGGGATTGAAAGATGCTGAGACATGCAGCTGGCTTTTCAGAAGTGTGATTGAAAATAGGAAAACAATGTGCTGTTTGAAATCTGAGCCCTCATGAGTAAGATCAAGTGAAGACAGGTTTTCTCTCTTCTCTTTTATTTTCCATGTATAACTGAACAAAATATCCATGATTAAAACAATCAGACAATCAGGCTGCAGCACTTAGATTTCAAGGTCGTTATTATTAGTTTCGCTTCAGTTACATTAGTGTAAATAAAATGCAGATGTGTATGTAATCTGCAGGTTCTTTTCTATGTATTTTTTTTTTTTCCTCAGGTACTAGCCACTGTGAAGAACCAGATAGAAGAGCTGGCTTCCACCAGAAAGGACTTTCCAGAGCTGATCACTGCCGCCCAGCACTGGCTGCTGGCCAGGGAGACTTCGTTCATGGCAGCAGGTGACAAAACACCCACATCTGGGATTTTTCTTTTCTTTTTTTTTTCCTGTCTATGCTACCGTTGGATTCTGTAATCACACATTCATTCATACATTCTTGCATCTTTAAAGCCCGTGAAAATGTGGTTTCAAAATATTTCTCTTTGACGGTATTTTTTTTTTAATAACCACATGTGAAACAATTAAAGTGAAACTTTGGAAAAACAAGCAAGTTTTAACATTCACAGACCCCCCCCCCCTCGCTTACTTTGATTCAGAAGTGTTCTACCTTTGCCAGAAGTGTTGCGCTCGTGTAGAACCCTGATTCTTATGGTAAGAAGCCGAATAAGGAAACAGGTTTTCAGGGCCTTTGACACTATGACGGTACCTGTATGGAAAACATATAGTGCTGACATTTTAGCTGTCAAGTGGCTGGAAATCCTTTATGAGCTACGTTAATCGTCCTGATAGGCTGTCACATTCTGCTACTTTTGCTATCTTTTGGTTTTTGCTTAGATTCTAAACGAATGTAATTAGACAATAGATATCAAATTAATAATGTTTTTTCACAAGAGCAGCTGGTTGAACATGACATTATATTTTTTGGTACATTTTTGGAAATATGTCTGTCAAAAATGGTTAAAAACAAAATCTGCATTCCTCATCGGTTTGCGTTTCGCCTCCTGTTGGGAACTAGAACAAATTCGACTTGATTGTGTTGAGTCACGTGTCTTTGCAGTTGTGTAACCATCTCAGCCAAGCCCCAGAGTTTTAGGCCTGTTGTTAAACTACATTCCCGGTGGTTTCAGAGTTGTACACGCTACAGAAAACGTTGTTGGAAGGATGGGAATTTTTAAAAGGAATTTTTTTGTTTCATTACTTAGTTTTTTTGTTTTAAGAGATAAGCAGATCCTACTTTTTGTGTGTAATTATTCATAAATGGAGAAATCATTAACAGGAACTCATTGTGTTCACAAAACGTCTTAAATTCCAACTTATGCGTGAAATAGAGTACATCCTTGAGCATACATTATTTGTTTACATTTTGTCACTGTAACTTATTAAATCCTCCTGTTCTCAGACAGTAACAGCAGCGGTGGCTCCACCCTCGGCGAGGCGGGGAGGATCCTGCAGAGTTCGCCGCAACCAAAACCCAAAGCCATCTCTCTGGATCAGACAGAAGTCTTCGCTACCGTCCTCTTCACGGAGTTTCTCAAAGAACTGGCTGCAATTGCACAGGAGCACTCCATCTTATCTTACATTCCAATGGAAGAGTAACAGTGTCCCAACAGGCCTTGCGATGAGCCCGACTTAACTCTGAAAGATTTAAAAAGACCCAGTTTTATGGCGGTTTTCTATTGTTTTTCAGGCGCTACATGATGAAGAAACCTCTTAGATTCAGTGATTTATACAGCTATTTTAAAAATGGTCGAATATTTATTTTCCCAGCAAAGATAATCACTTTCACGTGCTCTTTAATTTCATCTTTCTAGCTCTGGAAAGTGTTGGGCAGCCGAGGGGGAGGCCCAAACTTTGAGCTGGAAAATGTTCACGTTTCATGTTTCCTGAAGCCTGCACCAGCCGATAATAACGCTCATTAAGGTGAGCTCCAGGTTCTACCAACCAAAGACTGTAGAGAGAGGATTAGAACAACAACCAGCATTTTTTTTTTTTTTTTTTAAAGTAATCATCAGCCCTTATCTGAACTGCCTCGTTCTGAATGTCTTCTACAACCAGCTTCAATCAGAGTATGGTGTCTGCTGCTCAGTGTGCTTCTGCTCCTCAGGTGGCCTTTCTGGAGTGTTGTTGCCTCTTCGCCATAGCACTACACAGCTCTGAATGCGCAGCATGAAAATGTAATTTGATTTTCACTGTTGTAGCTGACTGGCACCCAAAACACCCAAACTTTGTTCTCTGTTCTGAAGCGACTGTTATATGACTTAATCTTTTAGTAAGACAGGTTGGTCACTTTGGTCTTTAAACTTTACAAAGTGGTGTTTCCACAGTCATTGTGTGTTAGATGTACATTTTGTTTTGGTGTTTTTTTTTTGGTTTTCCTTCTGTTGATTCATGATGGTACCTCAGGAGTCTTTTTAATGCACGTTCTGTTTTCTCAATACTTAAAAAAGCCTTTGGGTGAAGCAATTTTACTACAATGCACTAGTTTGTCTCATTAATGGGCTCCATGTGTTCTCCAGACCACAGCACCAAAACCAGGATTGTTCTTGCTATATTTAATTTGCCTTATGTTAGTGATGCTTTATAATGTACATATTGTAAGAAAAATGTTCTAATGACAGAACCCTATGCAAAAATCAAGGATATTTTGGGTATAATTAAGTTTTCAGAATGGGACGGGGTATTTAAGCTTTTTTGAGAGTTTTTATTGCCATATTTTTTTCCACAAGGTCATACTAGAGGCTTCTTAGTTATAGTTTGTCATCACCTTCTTTTATTTAGGGATATTGTAGGGTGTTGTTTAAGTTGTGATAAGTCTGAAATATCACTGTTGGGAGAGTCGTAGTTTTGCTTCTGTTGAAAACCATCTCAGACTGTAACGGTTACCAAGGGGAACCTGTTGTAAACTGCCTTTACTTTAGTCCACATGGTTATTAAAATTAAATATAATACAAGAGATATATTTTGTTACAAAGTAGGCCTCTATTAAATGAATTTACCAGGACAGAAATTGTTTTAAGTTAGTGCCTAAGTTATGATTTTAGTTCACATTAGTGCCTGATTTCGAATGGATTTACAAAAGAGCAACACAATATTTTATAGTGAAATGTTGTTTTACTTGAAGCTGTCCATTGTCAAAGTGTAAAGGAAAGACCATGGGGACTGAAGATGTGCACCATAGAGTATAATGTTTTGATACGTTTTTGTTTTTGACTGAGAAAATTCAGTTTCTAGAGGCAAAAGAAATCAATGACCGTCCCTGTCCATCCACAGCTTGATAGAAAGATGCAGTTTATATAATTTGGACGTTTAAAAGATGAAAATGTGAAATTTCTTGAGATAATTTGTTGCATAACCTTTAGTAAATCCTACAATTTAGATAGAAAAATATGACACAAATGATTGCAACTGATTACTCAAAATTCATTCTTGAAATTTTTTGTAGATTCAGACTGAGATAATGGACTGCTTTGAGTAGATCGAACAAAACGTAACATAAAAATTTAGCAGTAGCATTGTGATTTACAGAGTTGGTCAATGTTGTCATCGCATAAATTCCTCTAATGAGATCAAGGATGATGTTTAAGTTAAGTTTTAAATCTTGATTGTTTATTTTTGCTCTTATTTAAATCCATTCAGATTCTACTTGATGCTATGCAGGCAATGAATTTTCCAGTAGGATATTTCTGTGATAATACTTTTTATACACACACATGGCGTGGAAATGTATATTTGTATCAAAGCCCTTTTCAGAACTGTTGTACGAGTCTTTCTCTCCGGTAAAAGAATGTTGCAGAGCACTTTTTCGGCCTTTCCATTCCACAGTGTCACTCGGTGTCAGTCCGCAGCGGTGACGCGGCCCTTCAACCAGCACAGGTTCAGTCTGTGTGCCGCCCCCAGCACAGAATCACATTCACTGTTTTGGCACTACTGTGGCATGAAAACGGGTAAAGTATAACCGAGGTTATAGACCAGTGTCTGTTTCAATAGGGTCCAAAGATTCATCCTGTCTGATACCACCTGGCCTCAGTGTTCTGTCAGAGAAGCAATCAGGTTGCTGATGTCCGAGACACAAAGGCATGCCTCTCTCAATAAAGACAACTTCTGGTAAATGAAACTGAATGCACTTAGTGTGTTAATTTTGTCTCTTTAAATTAAAAAGCAAGGTTTTGAAAGCCAAAAACCCAGCTGCTTTCTCTGATAGCTTTCACCTGACACCATCAATATGTTCTTACCTTTTTGCCAGAGTTGGTTTGCCGCTATTTGTTCTGTAGACAGTGATGACCTCATTTAATACACACTTCCTTTATGAACAGGCCCTTCCCCCAGAGAATCTTCCATTCAAAACTAGGTCTTGTTCTCACAGGGGTTTACCTCCCCCATTTACACGCAATGGCTATGACATACTGTGGAGATGAAGCTAACTGTGATGGCGAACCTTTTGACAGCTCATGAGCACAAGATAATCATCTTTTTGCTAAGTAAACTGCACCATTTTATGCCTGTGCATGCAGACAACTTAATACATGGGTCAACAAACAGCATGAAACTAAATCAATGTGGAATAAACTGGAGAAAATATGTACATTAGGCAAAATATGGGGCCCTGGAAGCTGTCACCTCCTATCAGACTTAAACTTCTGTCAAAAAGATCAACCAGGACCAACTCCCATTCATGGTCACATCATAGACTGTAGTTACAGAAATCAAAGCTTGAGATTCTGAGAGCTGTGCTGACCTTTGAACACAAGGTCTCCAGAAACTTACATTTTTTTAAATGGTTGTACGTTTGTAATTAATTTGTCATGACAAAGCTCCAAAGATCCGGGGCTGCATAGCAGCAACAGGCTGTCTGCTGACAGCTGTAGCTGGCCGCCACACAGCACTGTATGTGTCCTGCTGGAGACTGAGAGTCTTTTGCTTATGAAACTTGTATGTGGAAGCTGCCATTTTCTGATCTCTGCTGGGGAACAGTTGCCATAATAGTTCGGGAATTACTTTGTTTCAAAATAAGATTGAACTATAATTACTACATTTGACTAAACTGTGGTAAATGTAGGAAATATTAAAAATGAAACAAACTGATGAGGCCAGGTGACAGCCATTATTATTGATCTCACTTAATATTAAATGTATACCAGCCACAAGGGAGGAGAAGTGCAGATGAGACGAGGTAGAAAAGTTTAAGGATTTTTAGCCATTGAAACAATTTAAATTGATATTGTGCAAAAAAAAAAAAAAAAAAAAAAAAATTGCACTTCAATATCAGTGAGAATCCATATCTAATGCAGCCTAGTATGGGAAGTACTACAGGACAAATAACATGGTTCAACCACAAGAGGGAGCTCATTGATCGCTTTCAAGCATGGATATCTGAGATGGGCAGGGTCGTGATAAGAGAGCATCTGGCACGTCAGTAGTTTCATCTAATGCCTGTGTGGTACATAAACTTATACTGAAGGGGTTACATTGAACTATTTGCAGGTCCGTTCGGAATTCTCGCTTTTCTTTGTTGATCAAGTTGTGTCATTTTCAAGCAGATTTTACTGTTTTACTATACATGCAAGTTTTATCAACTCTCACCAACTGGTCACAATATCAAAACATACAGATACGGCATCTTGGGATTCATGTGTTCATGCCGTTTTTTGTCAAAATAAACCCAACAGTGATATAACATTGTGAAAGAGAGTGATAACCTGAGAAGTTTTATTACTTTTTAGACACATAAATACTGTACATAAATACAGAAAATAATGGCTGTTTGGTGAAAAAATTGTACATTACTTACAAAATGTCAGCCTCTAAGGAACTAATGGTGGAAGCTTCATTTTCAGCTTGAACATCGATGGTTTTCTCAAGCCATAGAGGACCACATACCATGTGCCACCTTAGGGATATTAGGGATGTACATCACTGTCATATCTTTTTCACAAAGGTACTTGACTTCCAGCCTGTAACATGGCTGGGTCTCACAGAACAGTCCAACCTTCATGAAGTCTTCTCTTGTAAAATTTGCCTCACCAGAACTGGGTCGGCTCTACCTTTGGTCTCTTTCTGAACCAGGCCCATCAGTTTGTTCAGAACTTTCTTGTTTCCATTTCTGATGGCGTGAACCTACAGAGAGGCACAGCAAACACAAAACATATCAAACCTTGAGAAAAAACAAATATACAAACAAACAATGTAATTGCAAGAGAGAATTGGCATTTGAGCTCTCACCTCATCAGGATGCGAGTCCACCACCTTCTGGCAGATGCCGTGCAGCTGTGCAGTGTCACTAACAAGCCCCAAGTCCTGCTCCTTGATGATCTGTTGGGCCGTCTTGCCTGATGACCTCCACATCTCCTGGAACACCTGAGAGCAGGGAGAAACCAGTAAGACGCAGGTATAGTATACTACTACCAGTATACAATCGAGCATTAGCTGAGGTTGTGTGTACTGAGTGACAGATAAAGGGGGAAAATTGCACGGTCTGTGCAGCTGACTGACCTGCTTGGCGACCGAAGAGGAGATGTGTCCCGTTTCCTGGAGTTCCAGCAGCTCAGCCAGGGCAGGAGGAGAGATTGGACTGAAATCAAATGAAGGGGTCATTATTAAATTACAATTTTAAGAATGGAAAGTATCTTGACAAACACAACTCAGTTTGACCAACTGCTTATGTGTCAAATAGAGTAGTGATTCCCAATCAGGGGTACTTGTACCACATGGGATACTACTGCAGTTGCCAGCGGGCCAGCTCAATTAATGTAACTAGAAATTTTAATTTCATAAAAAATATATTCACATTTTTATGTTTAAGAGGAAAATAAAAATCCAGATAGGGTTACAAATTGGTGTGATGCTAATCTTTAGTAGATTTACAATAACCAGTAAACTGCCCAGAAACCAGTTCTGACACACTAACACCACATGTTGGAGCTGAGTTTGTGAAAACTGGTTAGCAAACAAGTCGAGACGTTGAAATAGCTAAAAGTAATCTATAGCAGTTGAAATAGTTAGCTAAAAGTAAAGCTAAAACGAATAAACAGCTGATCTAACGCTAGCTACTTAGCTATATGTATGTATAAACAGTCGAAATGGTTAACGCTAGCAAAAAGTAATGAATAACAGTTCAAATAGTTAAAAAAAAATTTGGATAAGAGGTTAAACCAGTTAGATACTGGTAAGGAATAAAAAAAATGAAATAGATGAACGTATGGAAAAAAATGTAAAATTGTTAGCTGAAAGTCTTAAATAAACATTTGGAATTGTTAACTCATTACTTTTAGCTAACTTTAAATAATTAGCTAAAAGTAATGGATAAACAATTTTGAAATATTTGGCTACAAGTAATGAATAAACTTTTGAAATAGTTTGTTAAAAGAAACGAATAAACAGTTGAAATATCTAAACGTAATGAATAAACAGCTGAAATAGTTAGCTAAAAATAATGAATGAATGGTTCAATCGTCCAGCTTCTGCCACTCACTTGTACTCCTACCACTTGTTAGTAGGTAATTGTACAAATACAAACTTCACTGAACCTACCTGAACATTGACATATAATAAATAGTTTTAAATACAGTAACATCCAATTCATAACTGATACATAGGAACATATTTGGGTGGTGAAGGGGTTCTTGAGATTATCTGGCTGTAGACGCATGTCAGACGAAATCGAATCTTTCACATTCTTAACATGGCACTAATGTAGGCCTGGTGACATATTTAGCAGTTCTGTCACCATCGTGCAGTTTATATGCCACTGGACCTGCAACAAGTTTCCCTCAAAGTTGCCGCCAGCAACTTTTGTGAGGGGGAAAACCCTGGAAGAGTGACTTGTCTTAGCTGGTGGAAATGCCCGGACGAGCTCTTAAATGACATGTCTGGAGTTTCAGCTCTCTGGCTGTCTGACCAATGTACTTCCCAATGTCTTTTATCTTTCTGTCAGGCTTGGAACCATTTTAGGCAGGTTTGACAGGACAGCAGAGCCAAAAATTTTAATATTGACTGTGATAATATGAACAAAAAAGGAGATACTTGCAGTTCTTAACAGAACTCTTCAAAACCTTTTACTTGGCACCCAAACTGCCAGTTCCTTCCCCCTGGCTCCAAGCACTCAAAATGTTTTTCTAAGCACTTATGTGACTGGGTTCCTCTGTTGTCTACCCTGCCTGCAGCTTTTGACAGTCCTGACAGCAACTCTTTGTTTTCTTTAAATCTCCTCCTTTCAAATAAAGCAAACGGAACACTATGCATAAATAAACACCAGCTACTTTGTAGTTTACTCTCATACATTTTCACATCTGTCTGGGAATGGTAGATAAAGTGAAGCTCACAGCATCTGCGCTGACGTCAACCCATTACTTCTTTCAAATTCCTTTGCTCTGTAATGACTCAGCGCTTTTTATTCTAAGAAATTATCATACAACTATAGTGCTAACTCTAGTTGGACTCAACAAGCTGAAGTGAAGTTTCTAAAGGTCTGATTACCTTCTATCTCAACTTCATCAGTTCCAACGCAAATGCATCCTGACGACCTGCATTTTTTAGCTGCTGTGACCATTTAACTTCCATTTTAAGAAAATTACTAAGATGACGTGAATTGAGATGTGTGTCTGATATTTATTGTAACAGTATGCCACAAACAGGGGGAGGCATCGTGTCTTCTTTTTTTAACTTCTGTTTGCTTCAAAATATCAAAAAGACTTCATTCAATTTCGAGTGTTTTGGAACATTTCAAAAATCCAACATGTTCCAGCTACTAGGCCTTCAGCAAGGAGAGACCAAAACAACACCTTCTTCCAAAAAACTAATGATTTCACTAATGTAATTGGATTTGTCCACACAGGCTTTACTTCGATGGGCTGTCAGGACTGTCGCAGCGGTTTTGTCATTGACAGACATGAAGAATATCAGATGATTTATGAACTCACACATGTTACTGTTGTATGGTATGCGATGGTCTAATCAGTATTTGGGAACACTAAGACTCTAATAATCCTCGATGTCAATCAAACCAGAGTATAGTGTAGAATGATTAATGGAAGAGAGACGCTATTATTATACCGTATCTAAGTAAGGTTGATGCTGTGATTTTCAACTCAGAACCTCTAGCCTGAATATAACAACACTTTGCTGAATAGCACAGGTAAAATCTTTTTTGTGACTAAATGCTAATGATTCCGAAGCAAACCATCTCGGGGAACAGAAAGGAACTTATATAACTATATAACTTAAATTTTAGTGGCATCTCCCATTGAGCCAAGAACTGCTGAGGGTTTGTGAATGTTAATGTGTGTCAGAGGTGGGAATTGGTCGCAACCCAAAAATTAGACTGAATTTTTACAACTGAAGTGAGTTTGTTATGATGATTCTTGTTGCCCTGAGACTTTTACATTCCTTTAGTTCAGCAGATTGCTACTTATTATTTTTTCTTGCTTTCTAAACTGAACATCACCAGGACTGTGACTATAGTTTGACTCAACATGCCAGCTACAATTGGCTGTGCATAATATTTAACACCATGACACAGACCTCAGCCATTGGCAAACATATGAAGCATAGCATTATTAAGTGACGTTAAGTGACAACTGAAGTCACTTCTGCAATAACTGTCATTGCTTCATTCATGCTTCATGATCACCGCCTCATTCACGTTCATGTGGGCATCAGCTGACTAGTTACGTCCAACATATTCTTGTGGGTGTACAGCCCGGCCACTAAAACCTGACATGTCTCACTACTGTGGTGCAGCCAGACCGGCTTTCGCTTTCCCATTCATTTTCTACGTGGAATGGGTTGAGACAAATTTGCTTCTGGTCATGAATTCATCTGCCTCCTTCGCTTCGCACAGAGTTAAATCAGATTCAGCTTTGATGGGTGAAATCGCAAGGCTGTGCAATGTTTAGCCGGTTTGAGAGAGGGGCTGGGTCTGACCTCTCATTCAGGAAATATGCTTTGTTTTTATGTGTTTTTATAACTCTACAGCAAAACTATACAAGCAGCAGTAGTTCAGGTGTAGTGAGTGCAAGGACAGTGACAGGTTAATGACGGTTAAATGTTTGATAAAACTCGTATAAATGTAAAACTTTGTGGACTGCTGTTGTTGGCCTAGCTTATGTAGTTCATGTTTACAACCCCCCCCCCCTTTCTGGCCTCACCACGGGAGTAAATTTTATCAGGCAAATTTTGGCCTGACTGCACCGTCACTCTGCTGATACACACATGCCGATGCTGCTTGGTGCCAGAGCTCCTTCCACCACCCCAACCTCCTCCTTATGTGTTAAGTTTCTGATATTATTGATTTAACTATTCTTGCTGCTGGGATTTTTGGACAACTCCCTTAAAGAGCAGAGCTTTTCACGCCGAATCTAACTGTATAACCATTTGCTGTAAATAGTCCATTCAATGAAGTGTCTCAGACTAAAGTTTAGTCACGAGTTACAGGGTATGGAGCCGAACTGCTGATACCATATTTATACTTTATCATTTTTAGGTGACAATTAATATTGACATGAAATCACAGTTCTACATTTGAGTTAAACCCTTGAAGCAGTGGCTTGTGACACCTTAAAATAAAGAGAAGCCTGACAGACACAGACTGCATCTGGAGAGTAAATAGTTTTTCTTTAAAAGTATTGTTATGTCTTCATTACAAACGGTGAAGAAATGACAGTAGATGTGGGAGAGAGAGATGCAAAAAGGGTGCAAAGCCAGACCTGACCCAGCAACGTTGCGGTTCATGGTCAGTGTCTTAACCCTTAAGCTACGGGGATGCCCGATGTGAATAGATTAACCTTTATTTTACCCATTTCTTTTCAGGTTGTTTTATTTATCAGAGGAGGCCTTCAGGCTGAAAACTTTTTAACAAGAAAGAAGGAAATGAATAAGTTCAGATAAAAGTATCTCATGACCTCCTGACTCTGAAGTTGAAAGTAGGTACAGTAAAGCCTTCTTCCCATCTGTACCATTATTTGTACATGTTCCATACCTCCTCCTGCCACAGCTCATTTACAGATACAGCAAAAGAAAAGTACAAAGTGAGTGTGCCAATCAAAAGGAACTCAGAGAGGAGGGTCAAGTGTTGGGGCCCTAACATCTAAGACCTGAGCATTGGCAGCAGAATAGCACTGCATTCATGTGCTATGTTGGCATTATATGAGTATTGTAAAAGCAACATGAAAGGATTTATCTCACCTCTGGCTCACACTCATGTCTTGCTGTTTGAGGTGACCCAACAGCTCATTAGTCACCCAACCAATCACCTTCCTTGGCTCCTTCTTTGTTGCCTTCAACACTGCCTCAAAGTACTCTACCAGACCATCCTCGTTCTGCAACAAAACATCAGGAACATTCACATGCACATTATCTAATTAGGATCAAAATAAGCCCAGCAGAGATCAGTATTCAGCTGCCTCCTAGGCTCATGCAGAACTTCATCCAACCTGAAAAACAGATTTAGTGCGGGAATCAGCTCCTCTCTCACTTGTTGCTTTCACCCACTTATACACTCACCACCAGAGTATAGCTGTGCTCAGGCAGGATGCCGTACGTTTGCACCAGCCTGTCTCTTTTGACACTGGGTAGCTCTGGCAGCCCTTCTCTTATCTTCTGCACCACCACTGCCTGGCACGCATCAATGCCAGTGGGCAGCGATGCGTTATCCTCATACACAATCAGAGGTGGCAGGTTGGGCTCTGGCATAAACCTGAGGGGGAGGAAGGGAGGGGAGGGAAGGAAGGAAGGGGGAGAATGCTTTGTCAGCACTACAGATAAGCTTAGGGAAAAGGAGGTTGGCTTTTGTTGAGATACTAATATTCCTTTCGACACCACACTTATCAAATTTTACTTGCTCCCCTAATCATTTGACTCCATCAGCCTTACAGCTGTCCATCTATCATTCCCCCTTCTAAACACAAACATGGCCACAGGTCCACATGGCCCCACACACAGACAGACGCACAGACAGGCGCACAGACAGACGTGCAACCACACGTCCAGACCTTAAGTGATATCAGTTTATTTCTATCCATCTAGCTGCCACTCAGACACCCTCATCTTCTTTCAGTCCCCACCATGGGCAGGATCACCTTCTGATATCGTAACTACATGTCAATGAATGTGAGCTCATCTCCCACGAAAAAAAATGACGATGGACATGCAGAAAGCCCATAAACTCACGCTCACCTGTAGTCCTGAAGACCCTCTTTGTCCCTCATGGGAATAGTCTCCCTAGAAGACAACACGCAACATTATTAATTAACATTATCAACATTGTGATATTTAAACACAAATGAAATATTTTAAAACAAGACACCACAAGACATTTACCTGGAGGAACGGCAGACAAATCGGAAACATCTTTTTCTACTATGTAATACTTTTTAGAGCTGAAACAATTAACTAATTTCCTGATATTATTTAAATGAATTGAGAAGATAATCAGTAGATCAGTCAATGATGAAAATGCTCGCCCCCAAAAACTGTCTAGTAATGAAACTATTGCAGAAAAAAAAAAACACAACAAAAACGTAGTTGTCAAGGAACTTATGTGTAGTTATGCCTTTCAGTCAGCAAACCAGTGTAGTCAGATCTGCAGCCACCTTCAACGGAACAAGAAGAAAGAGCCGATACCAAGCCATCACACACCACACTATTTAACACTCTTCCCCATGTACCTCAGACATGCAAGGCCTCATGGGAATTAGGCAGAGCACCAGAAAAGATGATCAAGGCCTCAGCTGTGTGGGACCTGGCTCATTCTGTGAGCTCATAAGCCTGTGACTAGCACATAGCTCACAGATAACACAGGACGACGGCGGCATCCAAATGGATCTATTCATCATCATTACCATGATGGTTGCTCCTTAGCAGAGCTCAAGACTAATGAACCAGGCAGAGATCCCAGTCAGAGGGTGTTGTAGTAGCTAAAGCTTGGCATCACAGCCCTGCTCTCTCATCCTCTTACCCTGATTTGGAATCATACGCTCGGGTCTCATTTTGCACCGTCCCCCCTCTCTGCATGACACTGATCTGTCTCTGAATCTCATAGTCTGGTGATACAAGAGACAATATGAACATAAATATAGACACTTTATCCAATAACAGTGTAACACACAAACACATTTCTGCAGTAAATGCCAAACATCTGTTCTAATACACTGGCAATTCTAGGGTCTCTGATTGCTGCCACATTATAATTGTGATAAATGATGTTTTTCTCCATGACTTTTAAATATCGGTTCAGCAGCAGAGTAAATTTGATACTTTATTGATAAATAAAATTTCAGCATGTAAAATGCTGAAATGTATCTGGCTGTGGCTCTTTTTTCAGCTTTTTAAGTGACGCTCAATCAACAGTCGGTGAAGTTAGAGTTGACACAAAATCAGTGCTTTTGTAAACAGCTGCGGCAAGCCAATCCAGCATCACATGCTGCTATCACACAGCTAATTGTTTGTGAATGGTTATCAGTCCTAAACTTATGCTTCACAAGCCACTGTCAATATTAACTAAGCTTCCTGTCTTCATTTCTCTTAATATATCCAGCTATCTTGTTTTCATTTAAAAAAAAAAAAATAGAAAAAAAAAATCTATTTTTAAGTATGGAAGTGATGAAAATATGATTTTTTTGTTACACGTGACAGGTACAAAATTGCAGAAGTGTAGACGCATGTGTTCCTTTTTGGCTTCGTTGTATACAGTATGTGTGTCCAGTGTTTGAAGAAGTATTTAGATCCTTTACTTAGGTAAAAGTACCAATACCCAAACTGTGAAAATACCTTATTACAAATAAAAGTCCTACACTGAAAATATTACTTCAATAAAACTATGGATGTATTATTTGGAAAATGCACTTAAAGTATCAAAAGTACTCATAATGCAGAAATATGGTTCCTGTTAGTGTTTTATTATTTTCTATTATATTATTGGATTATTACTACTGATGCAATAATGTGCAAATACCATTTAATTGTTGTAGCTGGTCAAGATGTATGTAAAATCTTAATCTGCAAAATAACTAGCAACTAAAGCTGTCAAATAAATGTATGGGTGTAACAATATTGTAGTGAGGTAGAAGTATAAAGTAGCATGAAAGGGAAATACTCCAGTAAAGTACAAGTAACTGGCTGGTTTGCAGGAGGTTATCTGCCAAACTATTTCTAGGCCAGGACCAGTAGCCAAGCAACCAGTGTCGTTTGGTTACACTGGTTGCCTGGGACCAATAACCACAAAATTACTGGTCCCAGCCAAAGTTATTGGTCCCACCCACAACACCCTGTAAAATGAAGAATTGCTGTTTTTACACTTTGGTTTATTACAGATTAAATATGTTAATTTGTGATCTTTAGGGGTGCTGGTAGGTCGATTTTGTTTATTTTGGAAAGACCTGGGCCAGCTGTCTTTGTGCTAAGCAAAGACATGTACAGTGGTAACAATCTTCTCATCTAACCCTTGGTGGGAAAGCAAATAAAAGTATATTTCACAAAATGTCAAACTTTTCCTTTAAGCAGAGTAAATGTACTTAGTTACATTCCACCACTGAGTGTTTCTTCCCTTTTACTAACAGTTTGACTTATAGCAAACACATAATCACACACACACAGTATTTTTTCAGGGTGACAAAGCATGCAAATGTCAACTCACAAAATGGTCTTTACTTTCAGAACATGTGTGTGAGCAATCATGCAGCAAGTTAAGATATATTGAGATGTTTAAGCATTCAAGCAACATCAGTAAATGTCCGTCACACTCTTACACAATTTCCTAACCTTTTATGGTACCTACCTATAGCCCTGGCGAGGTATCGGATACTGTTGATGTTCTTCACCTCGGTCCTGATGCCCAGGGGCTCACCTGGTCTGTGGACGGACACGTTGGCATCTACTCTCAGCTGGCCCTCTTAGGAGAAAGAGGTAAAAAAGATGCACATTGAGAGGGTAAGAAGTTTGGGGTAAGAGGTATAGCAGCTCAGATACAGAGAGAGAGAGGCAGGCAGAGAAACAGAGACAGAGAGTGATTCCATACCAGACATGTTGCCTTGACAGGTTCCCAGGGCTTGCAGGATGAGCTGAAGCTCTCTGACAGCTGCAGCAGCCTCCTCTCCACAGCTCATGTCTGGCTCCATCACCAGCTCCATTAGACCTACACCTGATGGATGTGGAAACAGCTGTGTTTTACATCTCTAAGGGATCTATCTCATGGAACTCTGTGACAAACCTCAACAGTTCTTGCTTTGTTAGGCAATTTAAATCTATAGAATAACACGTGTCTGAACATGTTTTTCTTCCAGTGTTAAAGGAGAGAGTTGGTGTTAAAAAAATATTTTCATTATTATCAATAAAATTCATTAAAATACCAAAACCAACAGTGTCCATCTCTCAAAACTTTTCCAAATTCCCTAATGTCTTTTGTTATCATTCTCAAGCCTGTTAATTCCTCTTGAAGATTAAAACTTTAAAAAAAAAAAAATCACAAATACATAGTTTCAATACAGTTTCATTTTTTTAAGGATAAACAATGTTAATAGTGCATTGGTTGGGGACTATTCTCAGCTGTGGAATAATCCATATTTGGTGCCCTGGTGAGTATTGTTGGCAGCAGAATGTCAATGTCAGAGAGAAAAAACAGTGGCTGTGTTCATGGAAATGAAGCAACATGTCAGCCCATTACCTGCTCTGTTGAGGTCTATGAGTGTCTGGCTGCGGACATCATCGTGGAGACTCTTGCCGCTGTCCTGCTCCAGCTGAATCTGTTTAATGTTAACAGTTTTTCTGATCACTTGGCTCCTCTTTTTTCCTCCAAGGAGGCTATAAGTCAGTATGCCATCGACTGCAATGGGCCGCCGCTGCTGAGTGATCTGGTATCCAGCCTGATAGGAGAAAATACAATACTATAAAGCTCTGGGCACCAAGGTTGTAGTAAAAAGAGGATCCGAAACATTTTGTCGCTCCTCTTAACTGTCCCTTAGCCAGAAATTGAACCTTTTATCGAGTCCTTAAAGTGGCAGCAGCCCAACTTACTATCTGATTAAAAGACGGAGGGTTTGCTGAGTGTGTTGGTATAATGAAAAATGACTCAATGAGAACAGTAATAGCAGTATTTACTCACTTTTAATCACCGTGAAATTAGGAATGAGAACCATCCCCTCAGTTTTGCTTCTTTGAATCCAACATTAAAGTTGACATAATGCTGCACTAGTAACCTTAGGTAAAAATGCCTCCAAGTACACAATCAGGTACCATGTCATCCAGTTTCATAAAATACAACAATCTTTCTAACTGATATCCTTTCTGTTTACTCTTTGAAATTAAGCTGTGCGATGTGAGCTAAAATCTAAATCATAAATGATGAGATTTGCCTTGAAAACAATAATTTCTTCCTGCTACTCGTGCATTTCCTTTCTAATGTTGGCTTTTGATTTGTTTGCTCTCTGCTGATTAAATTAATGCTGATATATTAATATGTTAAATACAGTGTGATGAATTAAGCGGACTGGGTAGTTGGCTAATTGGTTGGATGAACTGCTGGATGTCACTTGTTGTAGCTTTTGTCAATTTATAGACAGATAATTAATTAATGTCAGTAATAGATTTAGAATATCAGTAATTCAGTAAATTCATTTTATTATCCTGCTTTAATTCATTATTTTTAAATGAATGAATGGAATAATCCTTCATTTTTGTTTCAAATTATGGAGGAAAGGTACTATCTCCTGGAGTCGTTCAGTATTGCAGTGGAATAACACTGCTGATGAATCTGCAGTCAGTGTCATGGGTCCACGTGAAGGCGAGCCAGGCAACATCAATTAAACACAGCGACGGCTGATTGGCTGGGACTTCATTATAATGCAGCAGGAGTGCTGTCATTTCACTCAAGGTTTCTTCTCACAAAAGCATAAGAATAAATATTTTATCTGCTTCTCTGTTCCTAAAAGAATCTGCTGCCCCAAGTATTAATTTCCTACGTTACTATGGCAACCACATCACAGGAACTAAACATTAATCATACTTATGCTAAAGAGGGCGAGGACGTGGGAGAAGAGATTCGTGGGCTGTTAATCACTGGCTTTCTGTACAATGTGCCTGATCGACACAATCCATCATGTCCACACCTCCTCCTTTTAAAACAAATGGGGGGGCGACGACACACTATGTGGATTTTCTTTTTTGATTTCTGTTCTTTTTGGTGGATTCAATCTTTAACTCTGCTGGATTTTGTGAATGCTGTTGCAGCTTATCAGAAATTGCCTGTTTCCCACTTAATCGTTTCATGAGTTTTGTCTCTGCCGTTGAAAATGTTGTCTCTGCTGGCTGAAGCACGAGCATGCCATACTCTACATTAGGCAGTATCTGTATAAGTGAAGACTATTTGCATTTTCTGCATAATAATTCAGCCACTTCTGGCCACATAGTGAAGGCTGAGGCAAGTTTATTGTTAATAAGATCCTATTAGGCACATTAAGGTTTCCCAATTACACTCTGACAGCAGATTGAGCCCTAATGAGCAGAACACCTTTTTATATTCACAGTTACAGATGCATGTCGGCTCTCAATACAATACATACAGGATCAGACACACATACACATAATCTCCAAACTCTTTCTGTGTTGTGAGCCGCTGAGTCATTTTCGGACTCATTTCAAAGTCACTAAACAAACAAGCCTCAGTCGGTCGTCTCAATCCTCATGCCTTCACACTGATGTTCTTCTCAGCTAACCATCGAGGTCACACACAGTTTCATTGCTCTCATTAAACACATGTCAAAGCTTCAATAGTCTGGCCATGTCTATTTATTTGGAAAATTGATATCTCAAGGAGATTGTAATTATTTGCTTTTGCTAGTAGATTATTGTGGAGCTGCTGAAGCATGTTATTAAAGGGCTGTTAAAATTATATAATATATATATATATATATATATATATATATATATATATAATATATATATATATATATATATTCCTGCCAATTCAAAGCTGGAATTCTGGGTGGACAGCTGCATTAATCATTTAATGAGCAACTGTGGTATTTTACAAAATGCAATCAGGGATTTCTAGTGGAACATATCAATAATATAAAACACTGTTTACAAATGTATTTTTCAAGGGTGGGATCATTTCTCCCTCGGTCCTGCTACCGATTTGGTTTTATGAGCATTGATTACTCTCAAACTTTAAGTTGAATGTGAAAAAAATAGATCATCATCCACATAATTAAAGTCACTAACTTTAGTTTATCAAGCCGTTTCATGCAACACTGGAACAGATCGCTCTTTTGAAACAGCTGATGAGACTAATAATTATAATATAATATGAACCGGCAGCAGTACGTATTTTGCACAGTGCACACAGTGAATTTCAAACACAAATAAAGGCTTTAGGCTCAAACTGCTAGCAAGGGTTGTTTGTGGAATCTCAGAAAAATAAAAACTGTAAACGGGTATTATCGTCCCCGCTGTGTTTGTCAAGTGTTGAGAATGAATCCAAAAGAGGTGATGCAATCTTCGGTAAACACACAAGAGAGCAACAGAAACCTAACGGTAATCCCTGCGCTTCTGGAGGGGATTTTGCTGGAATTTCAAGATACATGGACTTTCTGGGGAGATAATGTAGTCCTACTGCTGCCACTTTGTGTTAACCAGTAAGTCGGCGAAATGTTACATGGGGAAATCAAGATCTACAGATAACTGTTGTGCCTCAAGCCTTATCACATTTTCACAATAGGCAGAAGTCAGCTCAGAAATTAAACCAGAAACTAATCAGAAATATCAAAGAAATTGATAATTTATTTCAGTGTAATACAGTAACAGAAACAGTGTCATAAAAATACCAGCTTAAGTTCATATTCAGTATATTGTTCGCTACTTATTTTAAGTCACTTTTTTGGGCAGTTTCAATTACATATTACCAAAGGACAAGAAAATCTGTCCCCTAAATTCTTAGGTCCATAATTACCCTCCTCATTACCTCACTCAAAGCTTTGTTAGCAAATGCAAGTGTAAAATTTGCTAACACCTTTCTACTGGGAATTTTTCTAGAAGTATTAGAAGAGGTCTCTGTAGGGCAAGTCACTGTAGAGTTCCCATAACATGTTGTCTTTTCCATCTCAACCAAAATTTGTCACTCATACTGGCAGTAAAATTACCCTGGGGCTCTGAGGGGTATTGAAACCTTGCCATGCGAGCACTCCATTACATATAGCAAAGTGAACATCACTTGGGTAAGAATGTTAAATGGAAATATCAATGTTAAAGAGGGTTTTTTTTTTTTTAAGTATACCTCTACCACCTTACCAGACTGCTATTTGGCTCATATGGTATGCTGTTAGAAATTTAAAACCACATCCCCATGTCACGACCATTGGATTGATATGTAACTCCCTTACTTGTCTGATCTACTTCTTTAATTCTTGAACAGCAGTAAATTTGAAAGGAGGAATTTCAAGCTGCACTGAATTGTTGTTGTTGTTGTTTGGTCACTTGGAGGCAGCGGAAACAAGTTGTGAACAAAAGAAGGACCTATCATCATCTTTTAAGTTGATATGACAAATGTGTTAGCAAACAGTTGCTTACTTATATATCCAGCAGTTACAGAGAAAAATGATTGTTCATTTGGATTCATGGTCCTGGCCATCTGATGAATGCAAGTTCAATATTTGCTTGTCTTTAACTCTGTTTCTATGTCAATTGTGTGTTACAGTTTGTTTTTGTCCCCCCAAATGGCCAAGATAAATAAATGTAATCAATACTGCTTTAAAGCAGTGTACCACCTGACAGTCTATGTTCCGACCCATGAGCACTCAGTAGTCATTACTACATTATTGACAGGCGTCGTGGCTGGTGTGATCCCAATCGTAAGGTGGTTTGTAGTTGTACATAATGTCTTATAGAAGACAGGAATGATTGAAATTTGAAAGCAGCGATCTGTGACTTAAAACGAATGCGGGCCAGGGGAGTAAAGTGGGGGGGCCAATGGATCCTTCCATACCTCCATCCTCCCTACTTCCGGCGCCCTTCCTCAGACCAAACCCATCTTCGATCTCGGCCCTCCATTTTGATCTCAACTACACACCTGTAAATCATGGTTGTGACAGTATCGCGATGACAAAACCTGTCCACAGACAGACAGACAGACAGACACCTGCCAAAGTTCCTGCCACAGTAGGTGATGACACGCACACGCACCCTGTGTCTAGAACTGTATGTGAAGTCCATTATGGGTAAGTACTGAAGATCAGAGTCATCTCAAGATCTCTACTTATAAAACAGCTCATTTTAATTAACTATTTAGTTTTCATATTTCCCAATTGGGAACTGTTGAGTTAGAGAACACTACCTACAGTTTTTAGGACTCCAACAATGATTCAAATCATGTAACAACATAAGAAAGCTATCCCCATATTATCAGCAAAGGCGGGGACAGGGAAATGACCTGTGGATAATGCAAAAATAGAAGTGCACATAAGGAAATGACCTAGTAAGTGAAAAAAACACTGGTCATTTTCTTTAACAGCTTTCAGTATCATTCCTCTGTATGTGTGGCAAATAGCCTTTTTGCTGCTTCAGCAAGACTTGCTCACTATTTAAATTAGAGCTCATGGCTGGGAGAGTTCACTGGGAGTGTTGTGATGGAGTAGCTGGATGCAAATGAGGACGACTTATGTCAAAGCAAAAGCAGTAATGCAGTATGATGTGCAGGAAAATAGCAGCTTATAGCACTGCGGTTTGTCTGATACTACTACACCCTAGATGTTGCACAGAAAGCAACAAAGGAGCACAGGGAGTGAAACACTCACAGGGAGGTCAGCGTAGAAGTAATGTTTCCTGTCAAAAAATGACTTCCTGTTAATAGTGCAGTGGAGAGCGAGTCCTGTCATCACTGCTGCCTCTACACATCGTCTGTTCAGGACCTGAGGACACACAGGGACATTCAATGATGAGAAGAAGGGGGTCAAAAAAACAAAAGGTCGTCTTTGTCTGAATTAAGATAAACATCACTTACAGGTAATGTGCCAGGTAGGGATCCATCAAAGAATGACACCAGGGAGTTTGGAGGAGCTGAGAAGCGAACTGGTGAGCCGGAAAACAGCTTGGTGCTGGAGTTAATCTGGGCATGGACCTCCAGGCCGACCACCCCAACCAGCTGCTGAAGAGCACTGAGGCAGAGAGGAGACAGAAATTGTACAGACACAACCACATAAAATAAACTTGTGCTATACATGTGGACTGAGGATTAAAAAAAAGAGAGCTGTGTACCTGACAAAGGAGAATACTTGCTTCTGTCTGGCTGACAGGAATCCATTAAAATGAGGAAAGACAGAAGCTGCGTTTTGATCACATACTAGATACTAAGCCTCAACAGGTTATGAGTATTTAGTGTGTTCTAACTTTATACCGTGCTTTTGATGTACACTATGATCCCACAATGCAATGCACAAACGAAATGAAGGCACTACTCACAGCTGCAAAACAATAATATAAATCCCAAATGGCAGTGAGACAACTCCAGAGGTATTAAATCTTTAAAAACACATTTTGCTTTCCCTTGGTGAAGTGTATGTGACTGCGACACTCTAAAATCACAGCTTACTTAATATGCAATGGCATACTTGGAATACGTGGGCAATTAGTATAAAACAGTCACTTATGTTGATTTCTTGTATCTTAGCTGCAAAAAGATTAGATATTGTACATTATATATAGACAACTACTCTTATGTATGGAACTGAGACACGAAAATGTTTCCCATAACAGTGCCTACCCGGGCCGGGGTTAGGACTTAATTAGGGTTTATGTGATTCGGTGTTGCAGAGACAATTGTTTTGGTTTAGACTTAGAGTCTAATTTGGAATTAAGCACTGATGAAGACAACAGGGTAGTCTTAAGGCAAAGGTTGGCTTCAGGTTAAAGGGGGCACCAGAGTTTTGACACAGAAAGATCAGTTTGCTCTTCACTGAGTTCAGCTCAGCCCATGGAAACAGCTGTATAATGTCCTCTGACGAAGTTGAGGGAGCTGTCTAAAGTTTGAGAAAATAACCTTTGCATTGTAATCAGGGTCGACTCAAGCATGACTATCCATGGAGGCCCCAGGACAAATGCTCCTTGTTTGCTTTGTGATTATCAGATTAAACAAAAATTAATTTAGGGAGTATGCATCATTTGATCACAGCATGACAGTCTTAAAACTAGACTTGGCCCATGGAACCCTTTTCAATACAGCATCTACATTGAAGGCCCTTATCGTGTCAGTTTATATTGTGCTTAAGTAATGTATATCTTGCACCTCAACGAAGGGACATTCGATCATATTATCAAACATCAATTGCCTCACGGTGAGATCTGGTTTACCAAGATGGTAATCCAGCCCAGAAGATGGGCTAAGAGACCATAAATGTATAATACAAATTACCGTATGTTACACCAGTATTGTCCTAGATCGACAGATTTTTGCCGCTAAACCCTCTGTTAGCTATCCAGGACATTTGTCAGACAGTAGTTTGGGTGAAGAGAGTACGGCCTTAAAGACTGGGGAAAGTGAAGAACAGAACCAGGTTTTTGGCTAGAAAAGCAAATTTAATCGATAAAAAGAAACTTCAAGACAGCTTGCCACTTCTCTTGTTTTGAGTTATTTTGACCACATAATCACTGTTTAAAGGTCTGGGCAACTACAGATCTCAGAACAAGTTAGTCAGAGTTGTGTTGGGTTTGAACCCAAGAGCACACACTGGCAATCAGCAGTCTGCGAAAACAGAGAGGAGAGATGAGGAGAAAAGTAATTAACGCCTGATAAGGTCAACCCGACTGACAGGTTGTATTTATAATCACAGTAATTGTTTAATGTGTGGATTATTTTTCTGATAAAGGACAACAGAGGGTCAGGAGGTAGAGCGGGTCCTCCACTAACCAGAAGATCGGTGGTTCGATCCCCAGCTCCTCCAGTCCGCGTGTCGAAGTTTCCTTGGTCAAGATACTGAACCCCATATACATATTTTCTATGTATATAAAAAAAGTGCTGTAAAGCGATGTATCACCGGTGTGTGACTGTACTGCATTATGGGGATTATGTATGTATAGAAAAGCACTGTATGTAGAGGAAAAAAAGCACTGTATGAATGTGTGTATGAATGGGTGATTGTGGCACGTATTGTAAACCGCTTTGAGTGGTCGTTACGATTACAAAAGCACTATATAAGTGCAGTCCATTTACCATTTAGTTTTTATCTCCAATTATCATCATGCTGAGCTGCAGTGATGGTATAAAAGTATAAAAGCATTGACACTGTCAGGAATCCTGCCGAGAACTGGAAAATATTTGTGCAATCGACGCAGGTATAATAATCATTTTGTCGTTACTTAGTATGATAAACTCTCCCTCTGTTTGTCAGAAGTTCTGTCTTAAAACCAGAGTGACAAATGGAAACAGGAACAGCAAACGATTCTACTTATCTATAAAAACATCTACTGCCCTTTATTATGTCATTATTGGAAACTCTTTTCTCTGTCAGGATCCTGTAGAATGACGACTCCAGGTTTCCAGTGATCTGATTGGTCAGTAGTCGGGCTGTTGACAGGTTTTCCTCTGAACCTCTGAAGTGAACCTGCTCTGGAGCAGGATTAGATCAGGTGACCTCACCTGCAGGTTAACCATGCAGCATAGGTGATCTACCCCAGTTAAAAGTGAGCCAGCTTCCGGAAAACCTGAGTTAAGCCCAAGGACTAGCTGGATAACCCACTAAGATCGCTTCATGGTACACGGTACATTGGTACACTGTCAAATACTCTGAGCTAAACTAGACAGGCAGGAAAGGGTCTAACAAAAAGATGCTACTGAGCTGCATTGCGGGGACTGTAGGATCCAGGACTTGATCCAAATTAGGAGCCACAATTTGGTTATTCGGGGCCTTTGCTGCTCCAATTTGTTTCCTTTTCGTCTTCTTTAAAAATCAGTCTCTTGCAGATGTCCCAGCTTAAAGGTAAAAATACTAACTGGACTACCCTTGAGGTGAAACAAGAGGGGATGACAGACTTCAAGGACGCTTTAAATCAATAACTGTAGGTGACCATGGCAACGGTACTTTTTCTTTACTCTATCCCACCGGTTTTAACCAAGCGATGACTTTACTTTACTATGATAAACTTTAAAAACAAAAAAACAATGGAGTGACCATTTTTCTACACGGCTTCTTTTTCTTCTTTATCTAGCGAATGGCCACGGTTTAAACCCAAGGTATCCCGATATATATACAAAAAATATTCGGTCGTCATTTGACTTTGCACAGGTGAGTAAGTCAAGTCATTCACACTAAACAAAAACCACAGTAGCGACCTCTCTTACCTTTTTGCCCCCGGCTGCTGTTGACTGTAGCATCGTGAGCTTGTTGCGCATATTCGTCTGATTGCACACGAAGCCTTTGGATACAGTGTCGTTATGTGTTTATTCATACTATGTAGCAGCTCACTCGCTGCAACGGAGGAGGCCGCCATGTTGTCTTTAAGGCTCCAGTAAAAACGGGAAGGGAGCTGTAGTTTTTTTAAGTTCCATTTAATGTGGCTGCCTACGCCGTTAGTTTTTGGATTAAAACTACAAAGCCCAGTCTTCAGGATTTATTTTTTTTCCCCGGTGTCCGTCAGATAGGTTGCGTCATTTCCGGGCTAAAAACTGGCGGGACATCTGCACATGCTAGTTGACGAACAGGTCGTTGACAGAGCGTAAAAAACTTGCTTTTACGCGGCACACCGGATAAAATTCACACAACATGATGGCCACAAACGGAAAGGATGCCTGTGGACTGAAAGATGATGTGTCGTCGGCTTCTTCAAACGGCTCAGCAGTGGTGAACGGAGCAGCCCCGGACGCATCAACCCGCTCCAAGCTGCAGAATGGAGGAACAGTACGGCCGGAGAGGTTCACCTTCAGCCCGAAGCCCACCATTGAGGACATTCGGCGGTTGCAAGCGGAGTTCACGGACGAGCGGGACTGGAACCAGTTCCACCAGCCTCGCAACCTGCTTCTGGCCATGGTCGGGGAGGTGGGCGAGGTGGCGGAGCTCTTCCAGTGGCGGGGGGAGGTTGCCGAGGGCCTGCCGGACTGGACCGAGTCGGAGCGTGAGCAGCTGGCACACGAACTCAGCGACGTGCTGATCTACCTGGTGGAACTCGCCGAGAAGTGTCGCGTCGACCTCCCGCAAGCGGTGCTCCGTAAAATGGCCCTGAACCGTCTAAAATACCCCGCCAGCAAGGTGCACGGATCGGCCAAAAAGTACACAGAATACAAGGACTGAGTTTGGATGTTAAGAGACGGACGTCAATCGATCCGACTGCCGGAGCTGCTTTTCGCCCCACTGGCAGCATGCTGCAGTTTAACCATGGCCTACTGCTACTGAACATTTTGTTGCTCGGTTCAAACTGCTGTTTTTTTTTTCCTCCCTTGTTGACCTGTTAAACAGCCCAAATGAATGATCTTAACTTTTTGTGAATGTTCTGTGATGCACACGTGTCAGCCTAGTTGCCTGCATATGCAAAGCCACATTTGGCAGGCAAGGCACTTGAGGAATATGCTTTTATTGAGCTTAACTTAAAAATCCTGTTTTTAGTCTGATCATTGATGTTCCCGAGTCATTTTGAGGCACTGCATACTTTTTTTTTTTTTTTTTTGAGAAAATATTACTGTTGTGCAGTGCCTTTGGGAAGTATTAGGAAGAAAATATTTCACACTGAACATTATAGAAGTTATTTAGCTTGGTTCCAGTAGAGGAGTGTGACAGAGTGGATTAGAAAGTTGGTGGAGCTGAAGCAGATGATTATTTTCCTGACCATCCCTGACATGGCAAACAGAGCTGTAAAAAGGAAAAGAGTAAGTGTGAATTGTTTTTTGCGTTGTTTTATGATTTTATTTTAATTTCCCATCAGGGGTGACTGTTCTCATCTTCTTTCTTATTTACATCACAACTGTCACAATTCGTCTTGTAAAAGTTGCTTTATTTCAGTTCTGTGTATTTTTCACCCATTTATCATCTAAGTTTAAATACAATGTGTTGTATTTAGCCCTGCAATAAATGCTACCTTCATCAAGGCTGTGATGTTCAGTTTTTGTTTTGTTTTTTTGTTTAAATGGCTTTAGAGATGTATTCATTCATATTTTGCTCATTTTGGAGACTGTGGTTTGTGAATAATGTTGAATGTTATTGCTTTATACTGAGAGGTGTTTGTAGTCTACCTTCACTGATAGAAATGGGGCGGCCAAATATTTGAAACAAGTATTAGAAGAGATTCAGCGTGACTAGTTGCCTGAAAATGTTGGTGTAATAGCTTATTGTTATGAAGTACCTTATTTTGCAGAGTAATGATTTAATGATTCATGTGGAGCTTGTAACCATCTTATTTACATCACCAGGAGTTAATGGGGGAAAGTGAAACAGGCTCTTCCCACAATTGGAATGAAACTCCAGATTTGAAACACATTGATAAAGTGTGTGTGTGTGTGTGTGTGTGTTTGTGTTTGTGCGCGCTCAAGAGAGGGTCATTTAGGGTAACTGGGACGAAAACGTACAATTTTCTTTTCTTTTTTTCTTTTTTTTCTCGTTTGTGTTTCGAGACACAAACATTGCCCTCAGCTGTACCTCCTGGTATTCACTCAGGCATTAGTCATCCACAGGCTGCAGAGGAGAACAGTCATGCATCACTAAAATGTTGCTCTGCGTGTAAGTCGAGCTACACTTCAAAGTAAACAGCTTTTTACTTAAGGAAATATGACATGGCATGCCACATTAAGAATGAGCAATTGTCCACTTTGCCGATGTGTATCCAAAAACTTCGATATACAAACCCCTCCTTCTCTGGCACTGTAAATTATAAACACATCATTTTAATTTTGAGCTCTCTGGAATGAAGGGGTTATTGGGAAAAGAAGGGCTAAGCTTTTTTCATGATCATAAATAAATCAAATAAATCATTAGCTCCAACATTATTCCCCACAAATTTTGCAGTGCTTGCGCTAAAGCTAGACATGAGATCATTTTCAGAAGTTCGTCCAAACCATAAGCCCTCCCTCATTTACAGTTTGAATTCTGTAATGCACAGTGAATATCACGGCAAAACCGTGTGCAATATTAACTTGAGGGCTGGGATGTTTTGTAGGTGCTATCTCCATATTCAGTATCTGAACGTGTGCCAGCCAGGTAGCAGGCTGCAATTACGGCTGTCTCGGGAGAGTAAAATGCTGAGAGTTTCAGCCTGTGTCGCTTTTCTTCTTGCAATTTTCTGTAGCACTGCTTCTCTGAGAATACACAGGCACTGCCAAAAGGTAACCTGAAAAGATTTGGTAAGAACTCTATTTTGAAAACCCTTTTTTTACATTTTTTAGACTGGAATATAATATACATGTAGCATGTTTGCACATTATGCTTCAGCATTAAGCTGCTGCACACGTATAAAAATCTGATATAAAATGAAACTTTCTAAAGCTCTTCCTGAGCCCGGCTCTAACCTAATTGAGAAAGTACGACTTGCATTACACATTTATTATTTTTCCTTTTAGGAATTGTCACATTTCTTTAACATTATACCATGTACATTAATGAATGAATTAAGTGATAATTTGTAACTTTGGAAAGAAGTAACGCAATCTTTCTCTTACAAATGCAAAGCTAAATTCATAAACAGTACAACACACACTTGCTCAAGTTAATCCACCCAGGGTTTTTTTCTGCCAGAAAACTTTAGATAGTTGTAGGTTTGTTGCTGACATTACAAAATCAGTTCACCGACTTAATGCCTCTTCTATATTTGTGCCACTATTACACTACATTTTTCCATTTACCACTATCCCATTATCGTCACAGGCCTTTGCAGGTGAAATTTGGTGGCTTTTGATACTTTCCAGATATTTGAAGGTTGCTTTTAATCTCGTTTAAAGCCACCTTTCCTGTTTAAAATTGAGCTCTTAGCAATAGCTGACTACACAAAACTACACAATGACATTGTTTGCTAACTGGTGTCATTGGTATAAACTGGCTTTCGCAGCCCCAAAATGTTTAATCAAGCTAAGAACATGTAAGCATAGAATCAATATTTGCATTGATCAGACAGTTGCATGCATAGAATACTGATTCTGAGCAGTGCGTTTCACAGATGAATCTTATGTAGGAGGTTCAAAGTCTTGTATGTGAACAATAATTTTTTAAAAACTATCTTTAAAATACACACTAAATACTTACTTTAGCATGCATCACTTGAGTTACACAGGAAATCAAAAGACTGGATATATACCTTCTCTTGATCTCCCCAGTGCCTTCATGTTCCCCCAGGCTGCAGTAATGGGGGTACTCACAGAAATCCTTATAAGTTCTTAAGACTTTAAGCACACTGAACTAATGGTCTAATGGTGTAATGGTGGATTATATTCACTGCTGATAAATGCCCTCCATGTTGGCTACACTCTACCTGCTCTGCTATGGATATCAGTTTTTATAGCCAGAGTGGACAAGTGGCTTGGAAACGCTACAAAGACATCAAAGTTCTCTGAAACTGGGAACCACCTCGACAATTTCATGGTAAATTGTATGTTTGCAGGCAGGGTTTTTACGTATGTTGGATGGCTCCAAACCAAACAACAAAAAGGACCTAGAACTGCAAGGCGCATCTCTGATAGCTTTTCAAGGGTGCATTTATTAACATGTTGCATTTTGGGAAATAAATGTACACCTGTTATCTTAAAGTGCGGGCATATTTCGCTCTGTGTATTTATTTTACTTATCCGCACTTCATAGTTGTTAAAAGTGTTAGCTGAAGGTTAACTAAGGAGTTGTTTGCCCTCATTTCTTCATGTTTTTATGTCTTGAGAAAGAATTTAGACCGTTCCCATGGTGCCATTCCTTGTCTGAAGATGGCGCTGAGGGCTTAATTACATGCAAGACTTTTGATGAGATTAAATCTTAGATTTTCTTCTACTTTTTAATGGTCAGCCCAGCAGATACCATCATGCCCGTTGTTGTGGGTTTCAAAAGGATATAGGACTAGGTCTCATTTTTCATGCTCACAAAGATAAGCTTTCAAAGAGACATTTACTTGGGTGAATGTATTTATTTTTTGTGTGGAAAAGCTTTGGTTCTTCGCTTTCTTTTAGGCCACTTCCTCCTTCTCTTCACTATCTGAGCCACACACACAGACACTCTTATCTCGTCGTAGAGACAGCAGTGGGAGCTGTCAGATCTCACACACTGGGTTTACCCAGCAGCAGTAGTTCACATCAAATCACGTCCCACACATACACATGTACATGCACAGAGAAACTCACACAGACTTTTTTTTTTTTTTCTCTTTTGGACCATTGCTAATGGCGAGGCATGATTTATTCCATCTTGTCTGGTTCTGTCAGAGGCAATCACATCTTAAGTACCCCAAACTGATCCATTCTTAACATGAACTACTTGGCAGTTGTCTTCCTTTCAAGTCAAATTCCCTCCCAATAATTAAACATTTATATGAGTGTCTCCATGATTTACAATCAATTCTATCTTTGTTGTCTGCAAGGGGGGATTTGGTTGCTGCTTATCTATAAAGTACATGTACAAAATATTGTCTTTACTATCTCTACATTTTATACTTTATAATAAATAGCTTTCTGCTTGAATTGTGACGTGTAAATTGGCTGATGGAATTTGCCAAATAAAATATAACTTTATTGTGGTCCAATGCATGAAAAAATAAAAATAAAATTTGTTTCTTTGTTGTTTTTCTAGTGGTGATGACTGTTCCCTACCTAATAAAGCAATGAGAAAATATTATGATGTTTTTCACATTTTTAACACCTTTGCCACCTGCGGTAGATCTCCTGTAACAAATAGTTTTACTTTGTTTCTTTGAACGTCCTTTATGCAGATTAAGCTGTGGATTTTGTAAAAGGGCCTTTTCCATCTGAGACATTTTGATGCATCGTGGCAGAAGAAAGCACAGGTGTAATCAATAACATTAATTAAAGCTGAATACTACTTAGGTGTTCTTGTTCCAGGGCCCTGGCGTCGCGCATGCTGGCTCACTGACACAGGTCAGAGGAAAGGAGTCATTGTTAATGTTATTGGAGCAACCTGTGCTATTTCTTATCTGCTTTGGAAAAGCCATTTTCTTTTTTTCTCTTTTAGATTGCTTTATTGAACCAGCGACATTTCCTAGACACAATGGAGTGATAGTCTTCAGCTTGATCAGATTGAAAAAGGTAGATAAGAACATGTAACATAGAAATACCTGATAAAAATCACAAATAACTTAAAAAAACAAGAGGAAAAAAAATGTTGAACTAACCACTCAATCAAAACAGCAGTTAAAGTATATCATGATGTGTAAATGCAAAGAGTAATTCTGGGCTCCTTTTACTATAAGAGGTTTGAGAAAAGTTTACATTTCATTCTTGAACGCTGCCAAACAAGGCTGCACCCTACACCACCTGCATTTGTGAATGAAGAACCTGGCCAAAGTATTTAAACAGCTCTTTTTCACAGAAGCCATGTTGAATGTCACAGTGAGGAAAAGCACAGTTGTAATTAGTGAAATTAATGGTGGGTGAATTATAATCAGTTGTTGCAGTTTCAGGGTCTTGTGTTTCAGGCATTGTGATGACTTACTGAGGCACTCAAATACCCTCGCTGTATCGTTCCAAAAGTCAAAATGTCACGAGAAATTCAACATGACTGTTCTTAAAAAGCAAACCAAATTTGTCATTTTCTAATATAAAAGATGACGAGACGATGATTTTATTACTAAAGCAGACTTATAAGTAAGTCCATAAAGTGTGACTCAAGGCTGGATCTCCAACCAGGCAAAGTGAGCAACTGCCCTTGGGTCTCAAAAAGCCCCAGGTTCACTCCATAGCAGCTGGTCCTACATAATTTGATTAATCAAAAAGATGTCACGGAATTTGCACCACTGTAGTACAATATCAACTATTTTAGGTCCTCCATCCTCCATCTTGTGGCCTTGCCTCATAGAGAAACCCTGTGTCAAAATGTAGTTTTAAGAACTTAATTGTCTTAGTTTATATTAGTTGCTCATGTGTTGTAAAGTTGTGTTTTATCAAATTGCTTCAATTTTTTCTGCATATCACACAGAAAACCTAGGGCAAGCTAGAATTATTCCATTGTAGAAGTACTATAAGGCTACGACCAACAACTATTTTCGTTATCAATATGTATGAAAATTACTTTCTTTAATAACTGATTGATTGTTCAGTGAATAAAATTTCAGAGAACAGTGGAAAAGGCCCATCGTTATTCTCGAAACCACCAGTAACGTATTCCTGTCTTGATTTTTCTGGCCAACAGTCAAAAACCCAAAGATGACGACTGGTGTTTATTATTATAGAAAAACAAGCAAATATTCGCAGTTCAGAAGCCGCTACCAGTGAATTTTTCAAATTTTTGATGAAGAAACTACTTAATTAGTCAGTTATCAAAGCGGTTGCCAATTAATTCACTGTCAACCATCTATTGCTCAATTAATCATTTTTTTCTCTAGAGCACTAGCTGGTTTCTGGGAGTCGAGGCCAATGGGGCCCGACAGCAGATTTTTTGCTACCTTGTTCAGGTGGTCGGGTGCGTCACGTGCTGCCGTCACGTGACGCACATTACACCTGTAACGTATATCGAACGCACCTGGTTGAAGGGCGGTTTATTTAAGCTAACGCTGCTGCGCCCGCTGCTGCCACCTGCTGCTCCGTAAACCGCTCTTACAAACGATGTCAACATGGACGCCCTGGCTCTCACGGCATTTCAGAAATGAGTACACCTGCCGGAAAGTCCGCTCACACATCTGTCTCTTGGCTAAGCGGAAGAAAATGTGCTACCCTGACTCCATTAGCAACAGCTGCACTCCGGGGCTGAACCGTAGCCGTTGACAGCTCGGGACCACAAACCTTTAGGATGTAATGTCTCACTTCGCTAACGAAACGAAGCTGTGATCGATGGCTCGATCACAGCTTCGTTTCAGCAGGCTAAGGTAAGAACTAGCTGGTTCAGCTACATCCTGAGCCTAGCCCAGCTGCGTGCCACTCAAGTAAATTACCGTTACAATCGAGCCACGGAGCTAACCTAAGCCTCCAGTCTTCTCAAAGCATATATACCCAGCGATTTTTGCAAAGCCCAGAAGGTTATTTAACAACTGTTGCCGCTATTCTAAAGACATTTCCAGAGTCCTCAAAGACTCGATTATTTTCATAATTGATTACTCTGCCGATTCTTTTTTTTTTTCGATTAATCATATTGTCTATAAAATGCCAGAAAACAGTAAAAATGCTAGTTCTAATTTACCACAGACCAGAGTGACATCTTCGAATGTCTTGGTTTTTTTTGATCATGTGTGACGAAGAAAAGCCTAGAAAATAAAAAATAAAAAGTAAGATGAGTATTTGATCATCAAAATAGTTGCTGATTTATTTTCTGTTGACTGACAAATCGATTAATCGACTAATAATTGCAGCTCTAGACTCCTCTAACATCTGGGTGAAAAAGTCTGCAGCAAAATAAGAAAGATCTTTAACATGTTTTCCAAGTTACGGTTCTTTTTCTCCTTTTTTTTTTTTTTTTTTTTTTAATTTTACAAAATGAGCAACATTTCTTTAGGTATTAGGAAATACAGGTTTTTTCTGAAAATTGGATGCTTAGCTCTGTGTCTTAAATGTAATGGTAGCAAATGTTAATACATGGGAGTCACAAACATGGGCTAAGCTCTGTTTAATTGTATGCTTGAAAATATTGGCTCAAAAGGTGCAGCTGCTCGCCTTTTTACTGCTATTCCATAGATGTGATGTTTGATGCTTGTGCTGGCTGCTAATTTATGCTGTGTTGCTGCTGCCATCTATTATGTGCAGTATTTTTTGATATTAGAGTTTTATGGGATGAATCGATTTTGCTATTATGGTGTAATGGCTTTACACAATATAATATATTGTCTAATGGCTTTAGAAATGTAAACATGAGTGTTGTCTTGCACACGGCCCATTCGCATATTTATTTTCCTGTAATAATGGATTTGAGGGAAACTCAACATGTCTATTGTCATTCATAGAATACGTAGTCACTTTCACACATTCTCCCCATACTTACTATTTAGCTAAGCACTAGAGGAATATCTGAACTCAATGGCATTAGGTATGTGAGAGCTTGTTTTACTATCATTTATATCATAGTTAAATATAAACTGTCACAGCGCCTATTCTATGGTTTACACTGCTACTACTCCACACAGCCGCCAAACGTTAAGCTCTTATTCCTAAGTCATGAGGATCTGCTTTTTTTACGAGACATTTCATATGTACATCTAACACAAATGCGTAACCATAATTACTGCAGTATAAATGAGATGTCTAAGTTTGCTGCTACACATGAGGTGGATTCAGCTGTATCAGTATCAATTCACTAGTTAGCTTAGTCCCCTTAAGGTCTGAGGTGCATTGTTGGAGAAAGACCATAAGTCAGCTGAAGCCTAGGCAACACACATTGCTACAAACATTGCTTCAACACTGCTGCTGCTCATCCAACGTTTCATGAGCCCCACCTCCACCCCGGTTTCCACCTGTAGACTCGGATTCTCCTTTGGAGGAGTTTATCATTGTCAATCCCCAATCTTGTCTGTGCTGAGCTTGGTGTTTGCCTGCAGGGAGTGATTGAGGTCAGACTCAAGACACCAAATAGTGTTTTCTCTGTATCCATGTGATGACACCACCATTCGATTGATAAGGTGGCAGACTTTGCTTATCTGCAGTTGGCTAGTGTATGATGTTTATGCAATCCATATATTTAAGATGTTTCAATTTAGGAGTTGAATCATCGCTTCCAGGCCTTCATTTCTCTGTTATGATCAATGTGGGTCTCTCTTGCTGCCTGATCATTTTGTATGCATATTGTTTTGCATTGAATGCTCTCGCCTATTTTTTTGTTGTGGTCTATTGTTCTGTCTGTTTCATGTGTGCTTTGATGCAAACAAATTGCCTTCCCAGAACAAATAATACTGAAAGTGAACTGAACTGAACTCAGCTTAAGTGAATGAATAAATGAACGAGTCTTAAGTACCAGTCAGTCTCTGACTGCGCTATTTGGGGATTTTGAACAATAACAGTTGAGTGAATATCTGCTATTGTTCCTTTGCAGCAATTTGTGGTATTGAAGTTTCTTTAAATATGAAATCTGGAACTTCCTGCACTGAGTTGCTCTCTCTAGTAATGAGAAGTAGCTGAAAATGATGTTTGAACCACTTGAGAGATGGTGAGTTGTTGTGGATGGGTCTTTGAAAGCCTGCTGTTTATATGAACATTGCAGGCATTGCAAAACTAGGAAAATGGGACAGCTACTGAAGTTTGAAACTGATGGGCTGATGCTATTAATTTCAGTGTGTGATTGTACAAACTTGGTGTGAAAAGCATTGCTGCAAATGTACTTTTTTTTTTTTTTTAACAGACTATTGCCATTGTCAACCAAGACAAGTGTGGTTTGACAAGCTGTTCAACATTTCTCAGTAGCAAAGGATGGAGATTATAACCACAAAATATACCAGTTTCTCGTTTGTTTTCTAGTCTCCATCACACAGAAGGATGTGTTAATTTAAAAAAATGAATCATTGCCTTTGTGATTAACTCCATGCCAAGGCTCTCAATGAGCAATAGTACTTAATCCTGCAGTCCTATTTTAGCTGTATGTATCTGGTGCTTACAGTAGGTAATGGTTAATTTATTATGCTAATAGTCCATATTTATTGGCAAGATTCACTTAGTGAAAGGGAAATACCGTATCTATATATTATAAAGGACGGTAGAGAAGCCCCTTTGAATGCCTTTGACTTTACATGGAGGTGACAGTTGTACCAAAAATCCATGCCTAATGTTGGAGGCTGAGGCTTTCCAGATGGATTTTTTTAAATTTTTTTTATTTAGATAAATGGTTTCACCCACTGTTTCATCAACGACAACTAATATTAAAAAGAAACATAGCAGTTTTGGTTACTTTTTTGACATTATGTAAAGTATGATGTAAAGTGAAGTCCAAGATCAATTTCTGTTGTTTCTTGATCTAATACAAAGAGAGTACAGATGGCAGAACACCAGGTGAGTATACACAGCATAATACATCCATTGATTAAGAAACAGCTCTAACATAGTTTCTACCGAAATTATAGAAGAATTTTTAGATTATATTAGATTGATCTTTATTGACATTGCATGCAGTAAGTTCCAGTACAACCTAACTCAGTTTAGCATCTACCCAGATCATGCAAACAGCAGCAAAAGTACAATGAAGATTTATAAAGAGAAAATAATGTACAGATTGAATACATCAAAAGGGTAGTGATAAAGAGAGAGGATGTAACTGTGACATATTCTAAATAAACAAAACAGGATGCAAACAGGTAAAGCAGGTACGCTATGTCAGTATTTAACTATGATATGTAGAGTAGGATCAGAACTAATAAACAGTGCAGTAGAATGGTCTGGCTATGTTACATACAGTATAAACAGTAAGCAGTTCTGAAATATGTTCAGTTGAATTTGATCAGAGTTAAATACAATCAGTTAAATATAGATAACGGGGAGTCAAATACCTCAGCAACAGTAGTGTAGTTATAGTCGTGCAAAAGGGGCAAATGTAATCAGTCCATGAGAGACTGTGTGTTTATGTGTATATGTGAAATGGAGATTAGTTTAACATTATTTCTTTTTTTAATATGAGATCATATTCAATGGTAAAATGTCTTTATAATTTAAAAACTATGGAATAACCAAACTTCACACTATTCTTCATGTTCATTCTTTATTCTCTCTGCTTAGCACCAGTAAATGTGAATATGAGAATGACAGGTAATTGGAATTTAACATTTATCACTATGTTTGCTGATGATTGTCTGATTTTACTTTTTGAGAGTGGATGGAACACAAACATAGAACAGAAGAGAACAAAGTTTAAAATTCCTAAAAACATGGAGAACAGATAGATTATTTTTTTAAAAATGTTTCTGTCTACAGCCTGGCCAAGAATTCCCAAAGAGCTCATCAAGGCGATGAAGCTATATTTCTACAGACAGAAACATTCAGATCTGCGTTCCCTTTGACATCCTCCTATCTCTCTTTGTGTCAGTGTGGTGCAAAAAGGGAAGTGTATATGATAAATGTGCAATTGAGCAAAGTGGAATAAATAATAGCAGACTTAAATAATCATTAAGCAATGTAACTTATGTTTGTAAAAATTACATTTTGATGGTTTCATGTGCATTATGTAAAAACAAATAGATGATGATGAATTAGAGTAGGGTTGCATTAAACTACAGCCTCAAACATGATCATACAATTAAGGACCGCAACTAATGAATATTTTTAATTAATCTTTCATTCATTATCATTTATACTTTTTCATCGATTAATCTGCAGCGTAGAGTGAAAAAATGTTGAATAATGCCTGTCAAACTATCCTATGGCACGAGATGATGACGTCAAATATCTGACCAAAAGTCTTAAACTCCAAAATATGAAAGAGGTACTGCACACTTTAACATATTTTTGAGCTGTAAACTAAATGCTATGACTGTACTGTAATGAAACACATCAGTGCTCTTTTTGATATTGACATTCCTTACCAAAGTTATAAAAATTGGCATTTCATGTCTTGTAAATAGCTCAACACGCCACCTACTGTTTTAAAACATCCTGAACCTTGCAATGCCAATGTTGACATAGAATCAAAGGTTTGGGATTTATTTACGTCATGGAGTTTTGTATTAAAAAAAAAAAAAGTTAACATCCTCTAATCAGAGGTGGTCGACCCACCTCCCCCAGCACCCGTCCTTGAGTGGGAGTCTGTACAACCATGCTCATTTCCAAATATATACTGATTGAGACTCATCATTCACAGGAGTTTATGCTGTATTTTGCTAATCCTTAGTATTTTTCAATTTTGGCGCAGTGTTTCAGACTTCTGCTTTTGACAACTGTAGAAGCACCACCGGACTGCATTCTTTCTCTCCAGACCCTCATGCGGCTCGGCAGTGGTTTGCAGATGGCAGCAGGTCCCTCGATAGCAACACACTGCTATGAACATTTGCAATCGGCATTTTTCGTGAGAGTGCTACTCTAACTACATGCTTAGTTCCGAGAGCTCTGGCTTCAAGCATCACTGGCGCTGGAGCCAACGGCTTAAATTGATGCAGCTTGGGACCACCATCGTCCTCCACCACACTAATGTCCGCTTCAGGGGATTCTGCAGGGGAAAAGGCCTCCACCTCAAAAAAGCCCTTTAGTATAGTTGCCTTGCGATTCTTGTCACTCTACATTTTTCTCTGGCCTGGGGATGTCACTAAGCAACTCATGCCTCACACATCCACGATCCAGCTCCCCCTCTCAGCCCCTTGCCCACTTATTGGCATTTTTCAAAATTATGAAGTGGGTGAAGTTAGACTTGGGTCTTTACACTTATGTAAGCCCAAGAAAAAAGCAGAACATTTTTCACATTTGATAAGTTGGAACCAGGAAATGTTTTGACATTTTTGCATAAAAATGACTTTAACGATTAATCCTTTGTCAAAATAGTTGGCGATTCATTTTCTCCCATTCGATTAATTGATTAATCCACTAATCGTTGCAGCCCCTTATCTTCAAAAAGACTTAAAGCATTTCTTGCAGAGCTACAACACTATATTGCATTAGATTGCACAGGTGTTGCTGATATTGTGTCCAACCTCTGCATATTTGTTGTTGTGATTTGCAGCAGTAACTAAATTGTATGAAACCATAACTGTGAAACACGTGAAAGGTGTATCTGGCAAATGGTTAATAGCACGAATGATCAAAGTGTGACAGATCAGGCTCAGGTCCCATTCACATAATGGCCACAGGGAAGCAAGAACAACAAAGCTAATGTGAGAGGCAGGAGGATTGTCTTTTGATTTAGCTGTGTAGCATTAAAAAGATTCATGCCTAGATGACACACGGTGCTGATCAATTTTTCATGTTGAGTAAGGGAGATAAAACTGTGCTCAGTGTTAAAAAATATCTAAAGGATAAGGCTGGTGATATTCTACTGATTATTTAAGAAATCAAACTTTCGTGATTGGGTTTGTGCCCTTGAATCCAGGCTTTTTTAAAAGATACTGTAGTGTCAGGTGCCTGCAGCCAAAATCAACAGTATATACATATGTGCCTATAGTGTTTGATACCCTTTAATACTCTCGTTAAATTGGGAGGCCTGCATATATTGTCTACATATTCATCCTCGTTTCACACCAACACCTAGGTAGCTGATGGGTTCATCCAAAACACCTTCTGCCTCTTACCTCCTTTCTCGTGATTGGTCATTGCTGTTTGTCTTATATTCTTTTTATGTCTCTAGAATTTCATGGTCTGTAAAATGTGCCGACAATGTTCTTGGACCTTGAAACGCTGACCTTTTGTGTCACGTTTTTTCACATTGCATCCCCTTTTGCACATTGACTGAATTGAAGAACATTTTGTACTTCTTTTGTCAGTATTCCGACAACTTTTCTGTAAAGTGTGAATACTGTATTTTTCTGTAATGTCAACGAATCCCATGAAAATACTAAAATAAACCCTTTAATCTGTCTCAATACTTTTTGACTTCCCTAGTCTGTCTATGGCTCTCAGACCCAAGCCCATTTGTTCCCAGTTAAAAAGTAAATTTAACAGGGGAACTGTAGCTGTTAGCAAACATCACTCAAACAGAAGTATAGAGTGCATTTGTTGCACTATATTCAGCTGTGGATTTGGTGCTCTTGTGAGTGTTTCTGGCACCAGAACAGTGTTAGTGAGACTTAATCAAAATACAGTGTCCATGTTCATTGTAATGAAGAAACATGTCACCCACTGTAATGATCTCTACGACAAAGAGGAATAAGATACAGCATATCAGGCTTTGGCTTTAGGAGGATCAGTTCACTATTGCTTTTGATCTTTCATGGGATTTGATGAAAATAAGAAAAATGTAAAACAACACCACAGCAGATACAGAAAAATTGAGTACTATCTCATGATCAAATTCCTTTATTACCGTATACGTCTGACAGTAGTGCCAGGCCAGATTTGGCATGATGTACAGTATATCTTTGATCTGGAAGTCAGTCACTGTCTAGTATTACCCTATTCCCCAACTTTCCTGGCATGTCCCAATCCCAGCATGCTCAGCTCAACTGGAGGGGCTTTGTAGGAGTGATAGAAAGTTAGTAGAAACATCCTAAATCAGCCGTAGAGACTGATCAAAGTACTGCATTGTTGGACTGAAATTGGACTTGGACTGGCTTTGGCAAGCTGAATAGAAGGCAAGTCTGTCCTGTCTGGTGTCATTTCGAGCTCAGTGTTTTGAATGATTCATCATACAGAGTGTGGAAATGACAAGGGAAAAGTGCAAATAGAGAGTTAGAAATTCTTGGTTTAGATGTTTCTACCGGAGGGGGCCAAGGTGTTGTTATTCATATGCAGATCATAAAGTCTTTGAACGCTCTATGCTAGCTGTTTCAGTTCTGAGTCGATTTCCCACTTTTTGTGTTTCACTTTTCTTTTCTCTGCCTAGCATAAGTTGGAGATCAGCAGCCCTCTTTTTCTCTTTCACAGCCTGTAGTTGGAGTGAATCTCATACTTGTATAATATAACGGCATGCAGTCACTTGTATATAACAGATACGAAGAAAAAGAGACCACTGAACTTATGCTAAGCAGCCTCGCAAATTATACAATGCTCCCTTACAATGTCCTCTGTTTCTAAGGACTGAAGATACAAGATACTCTCTGAATGGCATCCAAGGCTATCTTTATTCAAAGAGACTGTTGCTATGTAGGACTGTTGCTATGGGGGAGTCTTTTTACCCTCTCACTGACATGGACAGCTGTAGCCTCGCCACAGGGAGGAGCCCTTTCTCTCCCTTCTTCCTGTTTCCATGTTCCCTTAGGAGTTCAACCTGGGGGAGTTAGTCCTGCTTCCCTCTTCACAAATAATTAAAATAAAACAGTGACTCACTAACTCTGAGAAAGAAGGCAACTGACCAAGTTCAAGAAGAGACCGAAGGGTAGAAGTTTACAGTAATGCAGCAGATACCATTGTCATTTTGAATAGAAGCTTTGTGAATATTGAATCAAATCCCATAGTTTCTACATTTTGAAGGCCTCAAGGCATGCATGTTGTTCATAAACTTTGAAGCATGCTCTAGAAACAGATGATGTTATGCCTGATTGCAGTGGATCATTGTGTAGTTCCTGACATATTGCATAAGCTCGCGCAAGAGGTATGTAAGAAGTGCTAAAAATATGGCAGAAAAATTGTTTACTTCATTTGTACAATAACAAATGGTTGGATGGCTGGTTAACAGCCTGTGCTGCCAGACTCTTTTCACATCCAAGTCAGTTGCAGCATTTCACCGTATTAAAATTTACTGAGAATGTAATGATTAATAACATTGGCGTTGTTGGATATAACAAGAGAGTCACTGTAATATTCTGTTTCTACATGGACAGCCTGGGTTTAAAGAGAAATCTTACTTTAATCACATTTTTTATTATGACAGGAAAGGTGGGATTTATTAGTAATAGGGATGATAAGTGTGTGTCTTACGGACACTCACCTGGAGGACATAGTTGTGTCTCAGTTTTCTCTCTGTTACCGTTTTACTCTGATAACTATATCAACTTCGTGGGTGCTGTTATAACAAAAAGCATAAAAATATACTTAGCATTTAGTGGATTGCTGGTACAGTACGGGGCATTAATCACCTGTGTACCCTGAAAATTTTGTTATTGTATGATTGTACAAGTGTGTTTGACTTGCACTATGTTTTACCTTGAGAAATGCTCACACCTTTTTTATTTTATTTATTTATTTTTTTAAATGTATTTATTTTTTTTAAAGTATGAGATCACTGCCTATGGACAAAGTGGCTGTGGAACATCACTGTGATAGCCAACATGGACTGCAAACAACCTATCATGCTTAAATAGCAACCCTGTCTAGTAGAAGTTATGTTTATATACTTCTTATATGTTTTGCCATATACCTTTTTGAAGGAATCATAATGCTGCCTGGATCATGTTCAGTGGTAATGCTCAGAGATGGTAGGGAGTTATTGTCAAGGGTGGGAGTTTAAAAAAAAAAATCAATCAATCAATCAAAATTTGCAAGACTCTGGAGTCAAGGGTTTGCATCCTGAGTCAAGTGTTGGGTTAGGGTTTATACTTTGGTTAAGGTTAGGGAAAGATTGTGATTTTGGTTAAATGTTTGTTAGTATATTATTTCTGTCTTGTCTCATGCTTCAAGTCACTTTGGATTTGACGTGAATATTTAACAAGACTACAATCTTTCTCTAACGTCAACTGCTGTGAGTGCCTAAACACAACCATAAACCCTTTAGCATGCTTTAGTTGCTACAGGCTGATATTGGAGGGGAGATAAATTTAAAAAAAATGGATTTTCACTGACTATTTTACTTGTACATTTAATATAAACACACTTTGCCGATACACTCATTAAAAATGTTTTCTCATTATGTTATAAAAAACATAATCCAGGTAGCATTATGTTTCTCTCAAACGTATTTGCTGCTGTAAATTAGCATATAAAAGTAATTTCGAGGAGTCAGGGTTGACAGAGGGGAAACTTTGGATTGGATTAGATATGTGAGAGACTGAGAGAACTTTTACACTGGTTTCGGAAAGTGAGACAATCAGCCAGGTACTAGAGAAAATCATCAAAAGTTTGGTGTCATATGCGATGTGATAATTACCTAGGCTTCCTATACCACAGAAAAGTAAGTACGTATATCATTATATGTCATTATAATACCCTAAATGTGCCTAAATCTTTCTCTACACACAAAAAATTAAAGACAAGAGACTGTATCTTTATAATGAGGCAGGTGTTTTGAGAATTTCAGCACTGCCCCCCACTGAGACCTGAAATCAGAGAAAATCCTGGGTTGTAAACCTCCTGAAAACAACCTGCTGTTGCACTTTGGCTCTGCTGCTGTGCTCAAAGATCGGTACTGCGAGGACATATTCAGAATACCATAGTGCCTACCTGTGGCAGGTGTTTTGATGGAGGCCAGAGCTAAGCTGTGCCAGCTGCTGGGAGTGAAACCAGCATCGTCAAGGCAATCCTCCACTCTCCATTTGGAACAACCAGAAAATGTCCACACCTGATTCACTGTTGCTCTGCTGCCAATCTACATGACAAACCAATCACTGAGAATAGTCAGGGCCAGCTGTGGATGCAAACCTGTTTTTAAGATTTTTATTTTTGCTGCAAGTCCTCACTTAACACCTTGTTTCCAGTTAACCCCATGTAGTAGAGTTTGTAGTTAACCCCATGCCGTGAGGGCTGTGAATTCATGATCACTCTTGAAGGAGTAGCTGTGGGCTGATGCTCTTTGTATGAATACCACTCTCGTGTGTTTCATTGAACAGTTTCAGAATAAAGACGAGCCCTGGTTAGACCCTCGCGATTAGTTCCTTTTCAATAATGTGTGCATCCATGTAGTAAAAAAAACACCCCTGTTACTGGTGTTTTAGTCCCTGGCTCCATTTTTCTTTCAGACCTTTCTCTTGTTTTTCTTCCTTGATCATTACACAGTTGCCTCTTTTGCGCTACCCTTTTCTGTCCCCCCAATCTTCTCTTCATCGTTCCCCAGCTCCCTCTTCTCTCACTCTGCTACTTGTCTAACCTTTGAGGGGCTTCATCACTTTGGCTGGTAACAGGCGTCATCATCAGCTCTTCCCCTGTGTTTCTACCTGCAGGCTATCACTCAGCACCCCCACAGGGGGAAAAGACAACCACTAATACCTCACACCAACACAATAGCCCCCACCACCCACACAAAAAAGGCACTAGAAGTTGTATTGGAACAGTGAACTTTAAATAGAGCGCACTCACTTGAGATTACTGGAACAGGGTTACGCTACCAAGCAATCTTGTACTTGGAGTGAGACTTTAAAAGCCCGTTATAACTGGCTCAGTTGTACCATACTCCAGGGTCAAGTACCAGCTTGCTTATCACCCAGAAGCATACCTTAGCTCTGCCATGCTGAAGTTAGCATTGTAACTTCCTGTGTGTGGCAACACTATATTTGAATCCCTCTGTATATAAACAGTCTAACATAATTTACTATAGAGTTACATTAAGCATATAAAAGCTAGTTATTCATATTGTTCATTTACAAGTAAACTAATTCCTTGGTGTATAAACAGCGTTATAATCTAATACTTGTAATACACATATTTAATAGACCATGTACAAATGATTAATAGGGGGACGTTTACTGCTACAGTCTTACTTGGTCTGGCATGACCAGTAGTTTCTGGCTAATATTAGCTGATGAATTTGTTGTGTAACTGACATTACTGATAATCAACTTGTGACTTTTCTCTTGTACTACTGTTACACTACTTTTTACCATTTATCATTATCCTATAATTGTCATTTGTGGCCACAGTGGCTGTTATTCAGCAAAAATGCCATGCACTTTAACCCATAAAACAACAAAATAACACAATACAAAAAAGCTTTTAAGACCATGCACACCCATGGTAAACCGACACAACCGATGATTTTAGTTCTTATAATGCATAATTTTTACCTTATTGGATATCCTCTCAGGACTGTGTCGGCCTGTAAACACTGTGCTTGATTGACATCTTCCTGTCTCTACTTTTGTGTGTGTGTATATATTTATGTGTGTATATCTGTGTGTTTATGTAGATATATATGTGTGTGTGTGTGTGTGTGTGTGTGTGTGTGTGTGTGTGTGTGTGTGTGTATAATGTGTGTATATGTGTATATGATATATTCATTATATTGTAGAAGAACTCATTAGTGATTTTCCAGTTTGAAAAGAGAAATTTTGAAAAATCATGTTTCAGCTCAAAACAAGAAAATTGCAAGGCTTTTTAAAAAAAATCAGTTTTCAGTCTGGCCTCATTACATCCCCAAATTGGTTCAGTAAGAAGTTCGAAGTAACGATCAGTGATTTGATTAACGGGACAAGAGATCAAGGGAGAAAGGGAGGCAATTTCACACAAAAGCTTGCAGACATGCTTGCACACAAACAAGATATGTCTCTTTTTCTTTCACCAACACATAAATAAATTGCTCTCCAGTCTATCTGTGTGGCAGGCTCTATTGTCCCATTAATGTGTGCTGCCTAGAACCCACCTCCTTTCCATCCCTTTTAACTCCACTGCATACTCTTGTGGGAGGAGGTGGTATGTTGGCCAAAGCAAAGGGTCCCACACCTCTATAGGTGGGGATAAATTAGCCCTCATCAGGCACTCAAATCACCATACTTTTAATAGACTCAGTCTCTGGTAGTATGTTTTGGACCACCAGGGCCAGTAGTAAGCCCCTCCCAGGAAGTGAGAGGGAGTAATCTGGGCCAGCCCTCCAGGCCAGCACCAAGTGACCAAGTCCAGCCCTCCACAATAGATATGACAACCTCCAGGGCAGCCTCTCTGGAGAGCTGCTGAAGAGATGACTAACGATTACACACAGGCGTCCACACATCAGGGTCCCCCTCTTCTTCTGCCGCAGTGCCCTGATTATTCCTTTTTTGTGTTGCTCTATGTGAGCAGACAATGACAGAGGATGCAGCAAAAGAAGGGAGAAGGAGTGATAAATGTGAATGAAGAACAGTAAGAAGAGAGACGAAGGTAGTCAGAGAAGTGCTGGGATAAGTGTGTGTATGACTGAATAAAATAACAAGATGAGAGTGAAAAGCAGAAATACATGGTCCAAAGCCTGTTTGCTGGCAGGCCCACTTAGGGAGCGCCAAGGGGCGAAGGCCCCCTATTCAGGACTTGCCACCAAGTGGTCTGTTCCCACAGCTAAACACAGGCACAGCCAGGGGCACCACTGAGGCAGAAGAGAGAGTCTTTTCACTCTCTGAAAAGAAACTGTCCTCCAGAACAGGAGTGCCTTCATTTCTTCTCTCATTACTCTCTGCTCCTTTTTTTTTATCTCTTACAAGCTCTTGTTTGAATTATCACCATGGCTGCTTGTACAACACCTACAGACTTTTTCATCCTGTGAAGAAATGAGACCTTTTGTATACGGTTGTTGCTACAGTCATTTAGCACTGAACTTAAACTTTTTGGGGGGATTTTCTGCTGGGGAGGTTTGTTCTTTTGGTACAGATTTTAGGTATAGCCTGGCCAAATCTGGATTTTTGAGGGGGATACCAATAAAGATATTTGAGTGTTTAAAAATCAGATAATGACATATCGGCCAATAGATATTTTTTACATGAATGTATTACATAAACATTTCTGATGAGGATACATTATTTACATATTTTTCAAAAGAATTTTGAACAAGGCTAAAAGGCAAAAATGAAGTCCCTCTGCAGAAGATGCTTTCTCAGTATTTTAAAAAATTGTAATGGTGACACTGTAAATGACCTCAAACCTATCTTTTCATTTCAATCTGTACAGACATTTTACTGCACTGAGTGACATTTCATGTTCCATGTGCAGTACACACATACCAATATATCTGCAACACGCTAATATTAGTTCATATATCGGCCCAGCTGATTTATCGGCCTATCCATCTTACTCAGTGGTACTTTTCTGTCTGCTCAGCCCTGTTGGTCATCAGGAGTCATGCTAATAGAGCGTTATTCTCTTTTATTGTAAACAAATGTGGAAATGGGTCTTTTTCTGTTTGTCAGACCTGCCAAGTATTAAGAGGGACTTACATATTTGGTAGCTTAATCAAGAGAAATGCATTTACAGTATTCAGTCACTATTCCTGTGGCATTGATTCATTTTTTTTTTTTTTTTAATCTAGACCTCCCTCTTTGCTATTTCTCATTAAATCTATACATACACAAATATAGCTGAGAATGTTTAGATAAAAGCAATATACAATATGATATTGTGAAGGAGGAACTAGGGATAGAAAAAGCTTATCTAAGAAAAGGGGAAAAAAGACAATGTAAGTAGCAGATAGTGGGGAATGTGAGGGAATATACACGGTCTTGTGGAATTTATGTTGTCATCAAATGTCCTGTTTGTCAAGGTAGTGAGCTATAGCGGAGTCAAGCTGCAATTTAAGACGTCATTTTTGAACACGGGCCAAATATCCATTCTCAAACTGTTAGACACTATCAAGAAACTCCCAGGGACACTTGAGTGCCTAATGAAAGCCCAATCTGGAAGTTCCTGAAGTGCTACATACCTTTCTCCAGTCTTATAAATGTTGTCTGTGCACATGTACAGTAGGTACCCCATATCATACATGGGAGCAGAATGCAAGCGGTGTGGACCACTGTCTCACTCACTCAGTACAGCTTTTTTGGATTCAGTAAAATATTAAATTAAACTCAGGTTCCGTCTAGCAGTTTCATGTCCTTCAGGGAGTCTGATGTCAAAAATCAAAAAGGAGCTTTGTGCCTCTGTGAGACTGAGAGCAAGTTTCTTTAGAAGTTTTAACTGAAAGCCGCTGAAATGAAACTGTGAGAACAGTATTAGACAACAAATTAAATGATAGTGGTTACAACTAAGGATGGGCTTCAATAGATGTTTCGTTTTTGGATCCAGTTCCAAGTTGGTAAAATAGCTGGATTCCTTAAGCGCCATGGCCACCGAATGCCTAATCAAACCTTTCATTCATGATGTCTTAGATATTGTCTTTTGCCTCTTTCTGACCTCTTTCTGGTGATGTATAGAAATGTATATTTTTTGAATGATAAAGTAAAAGTGAGTGTCTCCCCTCAACTCCTGTCTGCTTTCCCATAAAGACAGACAAACAAAAAAACAAACCCCTCGTCAAAAAAACAAAATGTGAACAGTAAAGTAGCATGGTGTGTTATAAGTGAAAATTATTTTCTATTCTCCAGCTAGTGCTTACCTGACATTCACTCCATACTTAACGTTTACGTTCCTGTAACTTTCTGTGTTTACTAACGTTGTTGCCCTCATCTTTCTTGACCTATTCCATCCATTTTTAGCTGCTTTGCTCATTTCTGTGCCTGTTTTCTAGTGCAAAATAACTTTGCAAGACAAGCTATTTTTGATGATTATAAATTTCTGTCTGGGTAGAGCAGCTCACAAAACTTTGTGCTATAAAGGCATCACAAATCACAGTCTACTTTTTGCCTGCTGCATTGTCGTCTGCTCACTCGTTCAATATTTGCTCCTTTCGAAATGTGAGGACTAAATAAAAAAATGCGTCTTTGATGGTGGACACATTTTTGTATGAGATGTGTTGTTTTTGTGGGTTTCAGTGATCTCGAGGTCTGTTATGTGCTTTAGGCAAAATGAGGTGGATGTTAAATTTCGCACCTTCTTACCTCAGCTTTTTAGCTCTGTGAGATCCGCCATATTTCTTACACTCTGTGTGTGTTTATAAGTGTGTGGGTGGTTATTTTTGCCAGTTTGTTGCAATGTCCTGTATTATGTGCGTCACTAAGCTGTGACACTACAGCATTTCCAAAGCATGTGTGGCTGTTTTCCTTCGCTCTCTGTAGGAGATGCGACTTGCGTGAGAGTTGCCATTATTAACAAAGCCATAACATTTCTGTTTAGCAGAGACAGGAGGAGCTTGACCTTGGTATTTTCTGTGAGGTTCTCTTGGGTGGTTTCTGATGAGAAGCAGGCGATATTGTGACCCCCACACAGGTCAGGGACTGTGAGAGATTGGACTTGTGTTCTGATACTGACTGTGAAGTGTTTGTTAAGACGTCATGCTGGGATTCATGTTTTCCAAAGGGACTCGGTGAAATGGAAAGAAGAGATGGAAGCAGCAGGGAGAGATGGCCTGATTACTATAGTTGTTACTGAGCTATTGGACAGATGAATTTTGTGGGTCTTCCACTGTGTGCCATGAAAAATTTCTTACAGCCTTTTAAGTATATAAATACCGAGCAACTGATAGAGTTCCTCTGCAGCATCCCTACTGCTTGGTACCTTATGGAGTTTCCAAGATCCATATCTTGTGTGGAAAAGTTATTTTGTCTAATGGGATTAAATTATTTCAGTGTGTGCACTCGTTTTGGGCAGCTACCTCATCTCTGGATGTTTATGAAAGAGATTCATAAAAGCGCATGTGCTTTTGCAAATTAGAAGTAAATGTTATTTCCAGGAGACAGGGTTGGTCTGTGAGGATGACCCTTGTATTTTTGTGCTAACAGCAAGAATTACACTGTATACCGTAAATTTTTCTCCATTTCACAGTGGCTGTGTGCATCTGATGTGGGCAAGCTGCATGGTAGAGGAGTGCATAAAAGAAAGTATCTTGTTCGCACAAGAAATAAAAAATTCAGGAGCTCGGTAGTTTGTCATAGAGTTCATTCTCATTTTTAGGGCTGCCACTCACAACTATTTTACTATCTATTTAATTTATCAACCATTTTACAGATTAGTCGATTAATCTAAACGATCCTCCCTACACTTAGGCACTATTCTGGATAATGGACTGCCAGAAAAGGCAGAACCACCCTGTGTGTTCTCTCATCAGGTCCTCGTGCATAGCAGTAATGCTGCTGTGGTATGTCATCAAAACTTTGCACGGTGTACAAACCACCTTTTTGTTTTGTGATAATTTGAAGTACTCCCATACTTTCGACACCTTGGGTCTTTGGAAACTTTTACACTGAACTGAGTCGGACTCTTCTGCAGCTGACATTTTCTAAAACTGTGTAGCGTTGACTGGAACCGATCAATGACTGGAGCCAAGAATGACTGTCACCATGACGCAGCAACTATGCAGTGATATTGGGGGAAAAACATTTGTTACATTGAATTGAAGTATTTTAGAAAAAATTTAAAACTCTATAAAAATATAGATTTTTCAGCATCATAGTTATCGATTACTGAGACTAATCGGGCAGCCCTACTCATTTTATGTTATTTTTCAAACTAAGAACCTTTGCTCTGTTGTTTTGTGTTGCTTTTTTTAAATCCTTTCTCTCTCCCTCTATCTCTCTCACTCCATTTCTGTGTCTCTCTCCTCTTTTTCCTTATGTTCCAAAATAGTAATTAGTAGAGAATCTCACTGGCACCAGAACACAAAACCACAAAAACATGGAATCTGTGGCTTTGGGGGCAGCTGCCTCTTAAAAAGTAAGCATATGGCAGACACCCTTTTTTTGGAATGCAACAAACTGGTTTGGGGTATGTTGCATTCCCCCTAATCCCCCATCCCAACCCGTTCCTCATCAAATTGGCTCATGTTTGCGTCCATCACCCAAATTGTTATTTATAGGTTCACATTAAGTCCAAATATGTCAAGACCTCTCTCTCTCTCTGTGTGTGTGTGTGTGTGTGTGTGTGTGTGTGTGTGTGTGTGTGTGTGTGTGTGTGGGGAATGGTGGGACAATGGGAGTTTCATTGATGTCTGATGCAGTGCAAGAGTGCCGATATGATGTGATTTTGGAGAAAATGTGGACACACAAACCTTGGTTTGTGCATTTCCCTTGGCCTCTGTGACAGGGGAATGTTAATGAGTGGAGCCAGCTTTTGAGCTGAGCTCCACCATATGGACCTGCCACAGGAGTGGCACTAATCCTACTGAGTAATTTAACTCAAACGCACATTCGCTTGCTGGCACACATACCTACATTCTACAACTATGAAAGATTTGGGGCATTTCGTTTGAAACGTTTGTGCAAAATGAAGTGATAAAGTTGTTTATGTTTGCTGGTATTGAAGAATGTACAACAAACATTTAGCAAAACATCAGCTCAGCAAAAGTTTGCAACAATGAACTTGCATAAATATTTTGTTTGAATAGTATTTTATGCCATAAATTTTACACAATTTTGCAAACATGTAAACAGTCAACATCTTGCCTCAATAAAAGTTATTCCAAATTTTCATGTTTTGGTTTCGACAATATTAAATCAGAGCGAATGCTGCTTATCCTTGGAATGTAGAGATTATGTCCTGGATAAATAATAGAAATTCTTGCAGAACATTTGAATTTTTATGTCTGTAGTTGGGGTTCTAGTGCATCTCCTCCTCCTCCTCTTTCTTCTCCTTCCCAGTTTCTCTGTCAAAGACTTTAAGGCCTGGCAGGCGCCAGGTTTCCCCTCAACGGAAGCCAAACTCACACACTCCAAACACTTGTTCACACAGAGTCTTTGTGTGACGCAGTCAGCGTCACATCCCCAGACCTTAATGTGTTGGTGCCATTATGATCTAACTCAGTTGTAAAGATGTAGTAGTACTAGTACTAAAGATACATTAGTATGGATCCCAAAATTTTGTTAATGTTTAAAAGTGGATGTTGGTAGAAGAGACATAATAAAGAAGTGTAATAATTAAGTGCAGCCAGTGTCTGTTTTCAGTCTGTGTGTGTGTGTGTGTGTGTGTGTGTGTGTGTGTGTGTGTGTGTGTGTGTGTGTGTATATACAGTTGGGTACATAAGTATTTGGACAGTGACACAGTTTTCGTAATTTTGCCTCTGTACACCACCACAATGGAAACGAAGCCATTAAGATGTGGTTGAAGTGTAGACTTTCAGCTTTAATTCAAGGGGTTTCACAAAAATATCGCATTAACCATTTAGGATATACAACCATTTTTTTCATAGTCCCTCATTTTTAGAGACTCAAAAGTAATTGGACAACTGCATTACAATGAGTTTCAAATTAAGCATATAAAAAGTCTGGAGTTGATCCCATTTGTTGAATTTGCATTTGGTAGCTGTTCATGAGAATTCTCAATATGCGTTCCAAAGAGGTGTCGATGCAAATGAAGGAAGCAATTTTAGGCTGAAAAAGCAAAACCAACCTATCAGACAGATGGCATAAACTTTAGGAGTAATCAAATCGGAAAGCTGAAGTGGATGATCGCAAAATTCTTATCTTGCCGAAAAAAAACCTCTTCACAACATCTAGCCATGTCAAGAATTCTCTTGAGGAGGTGGGCGTATCATTGTCAAAGTCTACAATCAAGAGACGCCGTCATTAATGTAAATACAGTAGGGTTTACCACAAGGCGCAAACCACTGATAAGGAAAGGAACGGCTCTTGATCCAAAGCATGCTACATCATCTGTCAAACATGGAGGCAGTGTTATGGTTATGGGCTTGTATGGCTGCCAATGGAACCAGGTCACTGGTGTTTATTGATAATATGACTGCTGATTGAATTAGCAGGATGAATTCTGAAGTGTATAGGCCTATACTGTCCTCTCAGATTCAGCCAAATGCTGCAGAACCGATGATTGGTTCTTCACAGTACGGATGAATAATGACCTGAAATATACTGCGAAAGCCACCCAAGCGCTTCCCAAGGCAAATTCAATGGCCAAGTCAGTCACCTGACCTCAACCCAATTGAGCATGATTTTCCTTTGCTGAAGACAAAACTGAGGGCAGAAAAACCCACAAATAAGCAGCAACTGCCTGTAGCTGCGCTAAAGGCCTGGCAAAGCCTTTCAAGGGAGGAAACTCAGCACTTGGTGATGTCAATGGGTTCCAGACTTCAGGCAATCATTGACTGCAAAGGATTTTCATCCAAGTATTGAAAATAATCCTTATATTTATAATTGTGTCGGTTTGTCCAATTACTTTTGAGGCTGCATGCACACACACGTACACACATATATACGTGTGTGTGTGTGTGTGTGTGTGTGTGTGTGTGTGTGTGTGTGTGTGTGTGTGTGTGTGTGTGTGTGTGTACAGTTAGGTACATAAGTATTTGGACAGTGACACATTTTGTTTTTAGTTTTTTTTTTTTTTTTTTTTTTTAAATTTTGCCTTTTTACACCAACGTAACTGATTTGAAACAAAGACATCAAGATGTGATTTAGGTCTAGACTTTCAGCTTTAATTCCATGTGTTTCACAAAAATGAAAGAAAAAAGGAAAGAATTCTGTGATCATCCACTTTAGTTGTCTTCCATGGTATTCCAGGCCTTTAGTGTTGCTTAGCTTGCCAGTGCATTAATTCTTTTTAGGAATGTACCATATTGTTGATTTGGCCACTCCTAAAGTTTCTGCAATCTGTCTGATAAGTTGGTTTTGCTTTTTCAGCCTGATGATGGCCTCCTTCATTTGCATCGATAACTCTTTGGACCGCATGTTGAGAATTCCCTTGAACAGCTACCAAATGCAAATTCAACTCTTGGAATCAACTCCAGACCTTTTATCTGCTTAATTTGTCATGAAATAACGAGGGAACGGGCCACATCTGGCCATGAGACTGATCAGTTGCCAATTGTCCAATTACTTTTGAGCCTCTGAAGATGAGGGACTATGTATAAATATATACTGTATACTTTACACTGTATATTGCCTGGATACACTCTTTCACTCGTTTATTAGGCACACCTAGCTAAAAGTAATGAAGTCTGATACAACCATCCTGCAATAAAGCCTGCCCATATGAAGGTTAAAATATTTAGCTTTTGTTTAAACTATTTTAGAAAAGTGTTTAACTTTATGATCATTTTGGAGGCTGCAGTTTGTGTTGCTGAATCATATTGCCTTATACTGACAGCTGTTTCTGTTATGTTGCATACCCCATTTATATCAATGAGAGTAGGCTAAATAATAACACCTCTCTGCTTAATGCAGTTCAATAGCACCACAAACTACATCCGCCAAAATTATCATAAAGTTGATTCAAAAACTTCTGAAACGGTTTCAACAAAAGCTGAATATTGTAACCTTCATGAAGACTGGAGTTATTGTAGACATAATAAACCAGCAACTGAGTGTACATATTATATATTATATAAAACATATGCTAAACCATTTAAAGTGACATAAAATATAATATACATAAAAGCAACTGCATAACATAAAACCTGGAGTACAATCAACCCTCACCATCTAACCCAGTATATAGTTAAAAGATCATCATCAACAGCATCTCCAACCCATGACTGTAAACCCACATATTTCTATATGGAATGCTCATCAGCCGACCCACGAGCCTGTAAGAATATGGTGGCATGGGGGAGAGAGGAATTTCTCACCTTGTTAAACCTGGCCTTTGGTACTCTAAATCTCAGCCCAGACAGAAGACACTCACTCTTCATTAGACAATGGTGTGGGCTCTTCAAAAATGATTTAAACCTTTGAAATTGCTCTCTTGGAAGAATGTGAGACAGAACAGGCAGTTTAACGCCATTATCTCACGGGCAAATCTTACAGATCTGTTAAAAGATAAAAACAGCTTTTGGCTTTTTCAGTGTAATCATTAGGGAGTAACTCAAAGTAACACAAGATACGATACATGATATGCTGCCCACAAAAACGATGGTATCACGTTACAAAGATTTTTTGCGATACTCAATACATTGCAAGACAATAATCTACAATACATCACAATATCTGTGTAACTGAATAAGAAAATATACCCATAAAAAGACAAAATGCAGGAATTATGTATGTATTCACTGCATTGTGGTGTCAGTTTCCCAGAATTTGACAACTGAGATGAAACAATGTACAACAAAGTCTTAGCTTAGAGCCTCTTTAACACACACACACACACACACACACACACACACACATCCCCGGCTATGGTGCTTCTGCGGAACAAGACTGAAATCCTCTGAACTTTTGCAAGCAGTTGAGCAGCAGCTGTCAGTGTCAGGGCACGCTGTGACACCAGGTTCTGTATATGTGTAAAAAACTGAATGTGTTGGTAGCCAGTCAGCTACGCAGCTACAGTCATATTCAATGCATTGTCAGTACCGACTACTGGGTCTTTTTTAGTAAACAATCATTCCTCTGTATCCTTCTGTAACTCTGCTGCCATATGAGCCTGACGGCGCCCGTCTGATTTGCCTTCCCCACTGTCTGCACTGTGTGCGCCGTCCGCACATACACTGTTTGCACTGACTCCCCTCTTCCCACTGAGTTTCCTCTTCATCGCAAGTTTACCCTCATTCATTTGATAAGCTTCACCACGAGGAGTCGTGAAGTAGTGACTCTGGTAAGTCAAATTGGCAGGGGAATCTTTTTAGAGCTCCTGCATGTTTCAATAAAAGATTGACATTTGGCGCCAGTGTATCAATAATGTATCACAAGAGTAAGTAATACAATACATTCCCATATCAATATTTGGTCCCAGCCGTAGTAATCATGAACTGGTCGTCTTGAGCTTTTCAAAAATATGAGTCCCTGATTTGATGATGACAAATATACACCTGAATTTGTAGTTAAATTATGACTTAGTGATGTAGACCATCACTATGTTTTCTTGCAAAACACTTCAATAGAGCTATATGTTCATGGAGCACAGAGTGGCAAACTGAGGAATCCACAATTTAATCAAGTTAAAAAACAGTGAATTACAGTACATCCTAATGCTCATGCTAATGCAATCAGTATATGTAAAGTTTAAAGCGGATCATCAGGGGCTGCTGCTGCTGCTGCTAGTTGAAAATACTGCTGATCTCTGATCATGCATTCATCCTGATGTAACAGGTTACACAGAGCTTGGGAATACACTGCAACATTTCTGCAAGTCAAATTTCTGAAATTTGTAAAAATATGCAAAACTGCGAAAGAGGATTTGGTCCTTTGAGATTCCATAATTAATTCTAATAATCTTGTTTCTGTTTCATGTTGTAAAGATATTTTGTTGATTAATTACACAGCAAGATTGCATTTATCCTCTTCCCAAACTTTAAAATATGCTGCTGGTGCTGCAGAGGATCTCAACTTCTTTTTGGTAAGATACCCAATTTTTGAGGTTAGAAAATTTCAAAAACCTCAAACATTAAAACATATGAAGCATATTAAAACATATGACTGTCATACTATATTTTATTATTTTAATTTGATGATGTCACTATTAATCTGTTTGTTGTTTTGTTCACCCATAGTAGTTTTTACAGCGTACAGAATCTAAGTTATTTTCTGTATGCACTCTTCAGTCCACGTAGAGCTTATACACAGTGGCCACTTTATTAGGTACACCTTTTTAATACTTGGTAGGATCCTCCTTTGCCAACAGAACAGCCTGAATTTTTCGTGTTATGGATTTAACAAGATGCTGAAAGATTCCTCAAAGATTCATGCTGCAAATCTCCCATTTTACCCCATTCAAAAAGGTGTTCTACTGGATTCAGATCTGGTGACTGGGGAGGTCATTGAAGTACACTGAACTCACTGTCATATTCATGAAACCAGTTTGAGAGAACTTTTGCCCCATGACATGGTGCATTATCATGCTGGAAGTAGCCATTAGAAGATGGAAAACTGTGGTCAGCAACAATACTCAGGTAGGCTGTGGCATTTAAACCATGCTCAACAGGTATTAAACGATAGGTTCACAATTTTTTGAGACTTGCCTTTGTCAGTTGCCCATATTTACATTGAAGGTTTTGCTTGGTGTAATCATTCATCCTTTTCACCCTGGCCATTAAATTATCCCTTCCCAAAGTAGAGTATTTTCAGTATAATTGATGGGGGACAAAATCCACAGTGCTCCTTTGGTGCAAAGATGTATTTCAAAGTTTATCTGAAGCTAATATGAGGCTGCAGCAGTGTGACGAATCAAGTAGATTTCTTCTAAAGTTAGTCTTTTTAGTACAAAAATCCCTGTTTGTTCTGGACAGGCTTTCTGTGTTGAGCTGCAGCAGAGGGATAGTAACACAAAGCGGGGTTTTTATACTAAAAAGGTTGTAACTTTTAAAGATAACCACTTGATTTGTCTAACTCACACTGCTGAAGCCTCGTATGTCTTTAGATAACCTGCTGAAGACATTTTTACACAGAACGAGGACTGTGTAAAAACTATGGTTTTGTTGGAAAGGGATCTTTTAGTGGCAAGTATGAAAGGGAGGAATGATTACAGCAAGTTAATGCACAGTACATATGGGCACCTGATTATTTTGAAAGAGACTTGAAAAAGTGTGAACCAATCCATTAAAGAAAACAAGCTCCACACCAGCCCACCCCTAGCAGCTTGAACTGATGACACAAGGCTGGATGGATCCATGGATTCATGTTGTTTATGCAAAATTCTGATCCTACCATCTGCTTGCCTTGGCAGAAATCAAGATTCATCAGACCAGAAAATCTTTTTCCCATCTTCTGTCTACTGTCCAGTTTTGGTGAGCCCACTCCTACTGTAACCTCAGTTTCCTTTTCTTGGCTAACAGGAGGGGAACCTGGTTTGGTCTTCTGCTGCTGTAGCCCGATCTCCTCAAGGTTTGATGTGTTGTGTTTGGTTATGTTGTGTGTAGTTACTGTCATCTTCCTGTCAACTTGAACCAGTCTAACCATTCTCCTCTGACACCTCTCATTACCTCCGCCAAAACTATGAATTTGAATTTTTTCTCTGGAGTCTGGTCTATGTTGTTTGACACTGGCTGTAGTGGAGGTATGCGCTCTACTGAGAGACTGTTGTGCGTGAAAATCCCAGGAGATGAGCAGTTTGGCACTGACAAACATTCCACAATCAAAGTCACTTAAATCACATCTCTTTCCTATTCTGTTGTTTGGTCTGGCCAACAACCTCTTGGCAATGTCTGCATGCTTTTATGCAGTGAGTTACTGCCACATGAGTGGCTGATTTGCATTAATGGGCAGGTGTACAGGTATAACTAATAAAGGGACCATTGACGGTCTAGTAATTAGAGTGTGACTTTATACACAAGCTGGTTTAGTGGAAATCCCAAAGGAACTTGCCAGCTCAATATATGGTTTGGTACTATACCAGGCAATAGGTCTGTTATTTTGTAAATGCAGAAAAAAGGCCAACTGATGAATAAAGTAATTTATTCAGTTACTGTGTTATGATCCTGTGTTGCCTCAGTAATATTGTGTCAAGGTGGAGTTGATGTCATGCATACTTGTTACCCCAACCTTCACCTGAGCACGGTGATAGTGCACTTATTATATGAATGTTTTGACCCTGACTTAAGATGTAAAAACCTGCATTAAATGATTTACAGGCACCATTCAAACATCGCCATCCTCACACCGACCCTAAGCCCTGATACATGCCTTGCTTATGCGTCTGTTTTCTCTACTGACAAGAGCCTCCTTCACTGCAGCGTCTACCTTTTTTGATTTTCCTCTGTGTATATGCACCCTGGAGGGTCTTTATTTCTCAGCTCATTCCCACAGGTGGATTGTTGGCAATCCCCGCTGCATGTTAGCTATTGTGTGCTGTGTGTTCTGTGTTTTTTCAGCAATACTGCAGCAGGGAGCATCCCCATACAGTCAGACTGTATTGCCATTTCTCTTTGCTATATGTTTTGTCTCTGACAGACCAACCATAGGTGACTCTAAAACCATGTATGAAGAGTATCAATATTGCATGTCAAGGAGACTTCAGTTTCCAAGTGACTTTGAAATACAGTTTTGATAAAATTCCAGGGGTGTTCTGTTCGGTTTATTTGGCCCCAGTCTGAGCTCTTTAATATTGAGTATCTGCTTATACAGAGTCTGATCCCTTATTTTTTTACCTAAATGTTGAATAAATATGTACCTGACACATTGAAATAACAACTGTAGCATACCTAATCTGACACACCTTATTTTTCATGAGCTACTTGATCCAAATACTGAAGGTGTGTTCAAAAATATTAAGTTTATAGGCTTACATTATTGATATAGGATTGAAAGTTTAACTGGGAGAATGCGACTCCTGATATTTACATGAAGCGATCAGCTACAGAGAACATGCGTCATTCATCCAAGCCAGAGTACTTGGATGAAACCCTTGCTGGCACGGCGAGAACCTTTAAACTCAACACAGAAAGGCCCCGGCCTGCAGGTTCGAACCCAGAACCTTCTTGCTGGGAGACGACAATGGTAACCACTTCATCACTGTGCTGCCCCAAAGTAACTTTAATCTAAATTCATGTTTAAATGAATTTATCTTATCAACAATCAGATTTTAAAAAAAAAAAAAAAAAAAAAAAGTTTCAGATAATTTTAAAAATGCTGAGTATCAGATCTGATAATCGGCCAAGCCAATAATCAGTTGACCCCTAGTTTGTTGTATGTCAGTGAGCTAAATGGTATTAATTGTCTATGTGAAAGACAGGATCAGATGGTCCATGGATGCAGTAGATTCAGTTTAAATTAAATAAAGAAAAATGAGAGAAGTTCAAGAAGTAGGTAATTGGAAGCGGGGATAAAGAGAATCAAGGGAGAGAGCAGATTTGAAGTGAAGTCAGATTGAGTGGGAGAGACGCACTGGCACACAACCTAAGACCAAGGAGGATGAAAGAGAGATGGATGGAGAGAGAGGAAATGGAAGGAGTATGATGATGTTCTCTCTGGCTGTCACACAGCCTGGCAGTGTTGCTTGGTCACAGGCAGGGGCTCTGCACCCATAATTCAGTCTGATTTAGGGCTGCGATAGAGAGCTCAGTCTAATATGCAGTCTAATATTCAGGAAGGTGTGACCAGACTGGATAAGTAGGATACTAGTGTTTGTAGCGCGGCTCTGTCTCTCTTTCTCATTCTCTTTCTTAATTCAGAGTCAATTCAGTTCTGTAGCAGTTAGCTCTGTCCAGTTAATTTAATTATTTATTGAACATTTAACATCAGTTACTCAGTTCAGTTGAGTGACTTTGAGTTCAGTTCATTTCAGTTCAGTTAAGCCCACCTCAGTTTACTTAAATTTAGTTCAACTCAGTGCAGCTCAGGATTCTTGATACACAATACACTCTTGTCTATAATATAAAGAGATTAAAACAAACTAAGTTTAAAGTATCCCTACCGATTCGGGATGTCACAATAGCAGAAATTTGGTAGTTGGAATTTCATTGGTATTGGTACCATGATTCTCAATACTAAATTTGATACCACAGCAAAAAACAAAACAACAGAGGCTGCTGCACACACACGCACACTGCTCCATATAGTCAGTGTGCAAGCAGTAGTTTTATTTTTGACAAATTAAACAGTCATGACCATAGCCTACTAATGTTGTGAGCACTCAGCTCACGTTATGAGCTTTCACTGTATGTGCTACATTGATGTTTTTTGTTTTGTTCCCCCCCACAACTCCCTGCAGATCTTTTGCTGCACCCGCACTTCCACGTGTTGTTGTTATTGTTTACTGTGCCTGCCTCATCCTTCTCAAGTTTGATGTCAGACTTAAATCGCAGGTAGGGTTATTATGCTGCCATAGTCAGTCTCAGAAGAATCACATCGCCAGTACCTATGATATCTATGGCACCTTCGGTACCTACAGTACTGTAGAAGACAAGTACTGTCAGAATTTTGGCATCAACTTGCCACCGAGGTGTTGATTCTCTACTACCCTATCCCTACAACCAATCCCTGGAGTAGCAATATTAAAGGCTTTCATTATAGAAACCAGAAAGCACATGTCTTATTTGTACTGGCTTTACTAATATACACACACTGTACATAAATATGCATATATGGAGGATGGGTGAAGCATTAGGAGAATGGGATAAAGATGGGTCAAGTCTTTTGAGTTCTGAATTGGTGTAATTTCTTTTTCCAAAAATGCTCCCCAAAAAAACCCAGAAATTCGACTGTCCAATCATAGGTCAACAATTGTAACAAGGCACAGCAGGCCTGTCTGTCAAACTTCGGATTTTTTTCATATGCCAAAATAATTTCTCAAATTTCTAAGAAATAAAACAGATTAACACACTGTCTAATCTAACACAAGATGTCGGACATGCTATCTACAGTAGTAATCAAGCCTTACTTCCAATGCCAAGGGGCATAACCTAAACTAACTACGTTAGCTTTTGGGGTTATGGGTTACATTATAAAATGACCTCTTCACCACTAGCACATGAACAGTATTTTCCCCACTGGTCCTGGATATCATATCAAAGTTGATCAAATCTGCAGGCTGTAACGAGACGTTACGTACCTTTTTAAAATCTTTCAAATCTTTAAAGCTTTAAAAGTGATACCAGTGCGGCAGTGGATTGCTCACACAGGAGGCTATTCAATCCTTCAGTCAGCACCATCAGACCTACAGCAAAGACTGTCACTAGTGCTATCTACAGTAGCTAGGAATCTCATCATCTCATAACGGACAGATTGCGTCCATAACAACTTTAGGAGAGAAGTGAACTACAAGTACCAGAGAGCATTGCATAAGAAATATCCAATCGGAGATCTTAGCCAAACCTTAAATGAACTATTCATGTTCCATTGGTTAATCCAGCCATCCATTGTCTGTTGCTTATTAATACATTGAATGTGTTATTAAAAGGTCTTAAGAAGTCTTAAATTAAAACTGGTGAACATGCAGTAACCCTGTTTCAGCTAAGGCGTGGAGCTAATATTAGCTTAACTGGCTAGCTTGCCACAGCTGATAAAATGTTCTAGCGACTGTTGTCAATTCAGCCGTGAAAATTGACGGTCCGTGGCTAGAAATGAGAGGCATGCTTTTGTCTACCTCTCTGGAATCAAGGACACAAAAATGACTTAGAATTTTGTACAGTAAATCTGTCCCTGTAATCACTGTAAACTGCATGTGTCGTCTGAGAATTGAAAGCTTGACTGGCACAGTGAGAGCAAATAACTAAGGGGGTGGGGCATGGCAAATGGTTTTTTGCTCTAATGGGTGACTCAGAGAATTTCATATCCTGCTTGGTAAAGTATCAGTTTATAGCGGATCAACACTGCATGATTTATTTATGAAAGTTATTTAATAATTTCCTCTCCAGCCATAACCAGGTCTAAATCCAATGACTCCACAGTCCTCATGTTTTATGTGGGCTGCCTATTCGCAGTACAAACCTAATGAAAATCCTCAGTGTACAGTTGAAAGTTACATGACACCTTCTGATATGAGCTTGGTGAAATTTCATTTGATGCAGTAATTTGATTACTTTGGCCTTGAACAAAATAAAGAATCTTAAAGAGCTGTTTGCTCCCAGAGACTTATTTTTGAGTAGTTTTCTCTACATTTTGTACCTCCATTGGAACATTTTCTACCCTCTGAATCACACATCCCAAATTGATTCATTGACTCATTCTTAACCCCCCCCCCCATGTGATAAACTTCCTTTGGCATGGCCCAACTATCAGCACTTGCCATGGTAATTGCCGCTCATTCAAGGATGGGGGACAGCAATAAACTTGTCAGCACATATTACAATGTCGAACAGATGAACAGGAAGGAGCATTCTGCCTTCCTGCCCTCTCATCTTAATGGCATGTCCCCGGAGAGACAACTCATTTCATCTTGCCATTAATTCTGAACAGCAAGGGTGACATTGCGTCCATCATTGCAGCTTTATGTAAAACACGATCCTTTGTGTCGTGCCTCATAATACAGACACGTCTATCCAGCAGACCCCTGATAAAGTGATAATTAGGTGCTGCAATCTTGTTAAAGGTGAAGCTAAGGTATGCAATATTTGGTGGGTATTTTCCATAAAATTATAAATGATAAACCCCGGTGAGAGTGGTGACAGAAGTGCCACGACACAGCGAGATTGTGCGATGAAACAGCTGTTGGATATTATATTTACCTCTGTATTTCATCTAGCCGTGTCCCCTCAGGAGCACTGCTTAAATGTCCAATGAGTCTCATGCCCTCCTGTTTTATAAATGGCTCCCTCAGCCTTCAGTTAACACAGTATCAGCACCTGGTCTCTGAGAATTCATTAGGGAGCACCTCAATCATACAGCTAAGCTGTACCAAAGGTACAGGCAGAGAGGGACGAATCAATTTGGATGCATGCAGGCGCAGGTGGAATTATCAGCCTGTGTGTGAAGAGAAGGCTACCTGGCTATCAGTATAATCTGTCATGGGCTGGACAAGGTGGTCGGAGGTGACTGATCATTTTGGAGGTCGGCAGATTGGAAGGCGAGCAGACAATGTCTACTATGGAGGTGGGGAGCAACTACACATCTACATGGGGTGATGCAGTCACCTATCTCTGTCCTGCAATAAAAGGATGAAATTGAGCTCATGGCGCAGGTTAATTTAAGGTGACGGTGCAGCACACATGCACAACACTGTAGCTGCTAGACTGAGATCTATCTATAATTTAGATATTTATTGGAAGATAAACATACATGTAGTTCTATTGAGAGAATCTTGAAAAATCAAGACAAAAAAACTGCTAATACTTTACAGCATTACGAGAGAATTCATGATGAAATTAGTTTAGTTTAATTGACTGCTGTGTCAGCCATTGCATAGTAATGAAGCCTCCCCAGAGAAATTAGATTTTTTTTTTCTTCCTTTCCTTTCCTTTCTTTTTCTTTTCCTTTTTTCTTTTCTTTTTACACAAAAGGTTGGAGATTTATTTGTTATCCAACTCCGAATGCATCATGTCAGTGTTCTAAACTGTTGGAAACTTTTAGCCAGAGTGAAATATATCAACAAATATTTTATGGACTGCCATGAAATATGGTCCAGATGTATCCTTTTGCCTTTTTTGATTCCCTGGCTTTTATATCTAGCGCCATCAGCAGGTTAATACTTTCATTTATTCAGTGAAATTTTTCCTGACTGATGTTGAGATATTTTTGTCCCATCACTTCCATGAACATGGCATTGTCCCATACTGCCTTAAGGGCAGAATGAGCTTCTTTTCAGGAAGTTTTTAGTCATACCAGCAGTGTCCCAGACAGAATTATCACAGGATATGGATGGACTGCCATAAAACTTTGTGCAGACATTTATGGTCCCCAGAGGAGGAATCCTATTGCCCCCATAAGGTTCACATTTGTGTGATCAAGTGAAATGTCTCAACTATTGAATGGATTGCCATGAAATTTGGATGTGTCATGATAACTGAATACTTAAAGCCTAACATAAACTGGGGACCTTTGTTGCGTTTGATAGCTCTGGCATTATTCTTGTTTCCTGTCTGCGTCTCTACTATTTACTATGCAGTAAAGGTAAAAATGCCAAAAATAAATAAATAAATTTTAAAAGAACATATTTGGACTTAGTGCTCAATGCTAATTAGCAATTGTTAGCAAACTAAGATGGTGAACACGGTCAACATTATACCTGCTAAAGGTCAACATTATAGCATTGGCCAAGCATATCAGTATTTAGCGCAAAGTACAGCTGTGCCTAAGTACAGCCTCTACAGGCAGATCCTCATTGCTGTTTTTTAAATGATTTACAACATCAACAAAGTCTGCTCCAAGCAATCTGTGTAACCCCGCTATATCACAACAGCTCAGACTGGGTTGCAGATAAATGATTTATCCTTCTTGTTTGTGTAACAAAAGCAGAACTTTCTAGCTTTTCCCTCTCTGTCAGCTCTGTCCGAAAAGTTATCTGCTTCTATACCAGGTATTAGCACCTGATTTGTTGCCCCCATCTCCTTATCCAAAATCGTGAAAAACACATGATCTGTATCAGCTCTGTCCAGTTTGTATGATAAATTTAGTGCGTATTAAATTTAGCCTAAAACTTCTAGCTTAATCACAGTTAAACTACAAATCAGTCTATCACTGTTAAACTGCATTTATTTTTATCGGGTCTTATGTACTATAGATAAAATGTTCTGTTTATCTACAGTGTCTTATATGTTTTTTTAAAATTGATTATTATATTGTATATATTATTATATGAATAAAAAACATACATGGAGATTCAATCAGATATAATGAGATGATACAACACCTGTGGTCCCCAGTTGGACTGTCATTGTTTGTGATGCTAGCTGGGATTAGGTAGCTGCATTGCATCATGGATCTCACAATGTAATGTTGGCAGTGAGTATTAGTAGAAGTAGTAATACCACATAATAAAAAACTTAATCATAAGTAAAAGCCTTGCATTAAACATTTTACGTAAGTAAAAGTGTGTTATTACGAACAAAATGTACTTACAGTTAAAGTGAAAGTACTCATAGTGGAGAATAGCACCTGTTAGTTATATCATTGTATCATTTGCTCATTACCATTGATATATTAATATGTAAACTTTACTTTCATGTTGCAATTGGTTGAGGTGAAGCTTATTTTAACTTCTTCATATACTGTTGGGTAATTTAATCTGTGATGATGCATCATTTTTAATAAATTGACCACATGTTTCTTTTTTATGTACAATCCTAACGTAAAAAGTTAACTAGTACTAAAAGTAACTATAGCTGTTAGATTAACGTAGTGGCAGAAAATGGAAATAGTCAAAGTACATGTGCCTCAAAACTTTACTTAAAGTACAATCCTTAACAAATGTACTCAGTTAATTCTCACCACTCTTTGTATAATGGGGACAAACATGTCTTTTTTATAAACAGAAAAATGGGATTTTGTCAGGATCTAGGTGAAAATTCTTTGAATTAAGTAACACTCAAGATTTATACAACAGTAACAGCAGGGACACTGCTCATTTTAAGATCCAGCCTGAAGACACTGACAATAAAAAAAATCCACTGAAATTTATTCATAAATAATGCAAAACCTATTACTGTACACGGACATAAAAGCCTTTATAGGCGTCTGCACATGCATGCATGATATGAATGTTAACAGGTGTACACAAACACAAAGAGACACACTATGAATCCAAAACCCTGGTCCCAATCTGGAGCTTGAAATTGGAAATACACAACTCCAAATATTCTGTATATGTGCATCGATTCATATGTTATGGCTGCACCAAGACCTTTATCCCTCCAGTGTCTTCTCTCATTACTCTGAGCCTCCTCAGCAAGGGGTGGGGGGCAGTGTTGATTTCTCCATCCTGCCAGTCCATCAACGGAGAGAGCGTGCATGGAAATGTCACTCCCAATGAGATCTTAATTAACACACTCAATCATAATGAGTCTGTGGCAGCAATCCATAAAGAACCATTTCACCATTTACATGAAGCACACACTAAAGCATTTAAAAAAGTATCTTGTCATTCAAATGATATGTCAGGTCTTTATAACAATTTGCACAGAGAAATCACAGGACAGTTTAAAAGTGTGTCTTTAATGTGTTGCCGAATTGCCTGTCTGCCCAGAGAAATTAGCATCCCCAGCCCCCTTTCCATATTTCTTTGCTCCTAGTGTAGCTCCCTCTTACTCTCTCATCATTTAAAATGTTTGCTCTGCCGCTGGAGTTGAAGGCAAGGAAGATGCATCACTTGAAGGTCACTGGATCCCGTTCACTCCCCACTTTAAGAAGCAAAAGTCATGGGCCGGGCTTATTAAACGTTGGGGTGTCGATGTTTTTTATACCTGAATTATAAAAAATGTTATCTCTCAACCCTCCCTGCTGCCTCTTTTTTTTTTTTTTCTTTTTACTCTCCCTCGGAGGAATTCAGCAAGGCAGGAAAGATTGATGTTTAATATGGCTGCAGGAGGGATTCTTATCCCTTTTTACGGAGCAAATGGAAGGATGCAGTTTTGCCCATAGACATTTAGTATCAGGCAGCCCATTGTACTGTTTATCGCATACAATCAGTCACACGTACTGTACAGCATGGATTCTGATTTAGAAAATGAAACAATTCTCATTAAGCATTGACCATTAGTTGTAGAAACAAACCTACAAAATATATTTCTTTGGCTAATCACATTGTAGTGACTTTGTGAGACGGAGACACATAAACCTCTCAATATTTAATGCAAACAGGACCGCTGACAGCCTATAAATATATTATTTGTCACTTCTGTTCTGCAGGGCACTCTCATTAAATGTTTTATTCAACCATCACCAATTACGGCAGACAACCCAGTTACAGGACCTACTGCTAATGAAGTCGAGTCTTAATCTACACTGTCTGCATCAGATATCAGAAAAGTTTTCATTTCCCTTCACTGGTTGTTTCTTTTCAAACTTCTTGGGTCAGTTTAATGGTATGTTGAGAGGATAAAAAAAAATGTCTTTGCTCTTGTGGTTTGTTTTGAGATGCATTAAGACACAGGCAAAATGACAAAAAGGCTCCTGAAGGTTAATTTATAGGGAAAGGAGGAAGGAAGCATAATTATTGTTTATGATTTGATTTCCAATAATTCCAAGGTACAGCATATTCCATGGCCTATGGCTTTAGAGTCCGCTTCACAGTCTGAGAGAAAAACTAATAAAGGCTAGCTTTATGTCCTGTGAAATTAAATTCAACTTATAGCCATATATTTTTTTTGTCCATTTGTTTCATCGCCTTCTTGCTATACCACCTCCTGAAATACACACACATTAAAATGCACCTTTTGGATTTCTCTATCTGTTGTGCATATTTTGTTTTATGATATATTCAGTGGCCTGAGAAACAGAGAGCAGTTAATGTTATGGTCTGGTAGTAGTTTGTTGATTTATGGATGCACGGTAGGCCCTTGCAGGAAAACCTGGTCTGTAATATATTTGTTGTACCCCTGCTGTTGTGAGAGTCATCGTTAGTTCAGGAAGAAAGTAATCAGATGGTTGTCTCTGTTGTCTAATAAATATCCCCCAGCAGCTCCCAATATCCCTTTCTCTCTCTACTTATCACCTAGCTTTCGACCTGTGGCTGCGGGATCACATCTTCACTGTAGAGGTCTTCAGGGGTCTACTTAGTTCCTAGTAAATGAAACGCAACCCAGGACGTGACTCAGGAGAGATTCTGATCACATGGTGCGTCATAATCATGGCAGGAGAAAAACAAGTTTTCGGGGGGGGCAGCAGACAGTGAGTGTGAACTGTGAAGAATTACATTATTGCTACTGTGCTCGTTAAACGCTGAAGCATCATGCTGCTGCCAGAGCTGGTATTCTCTCTATTTGGGTCTGTTATGGTTGATCACTTCTTTGATCAGGTGTAATTTTCTCCAGGTCTACTTTTGAGCAGATCTGACTGGGGTCAGGTCTCTATTTGGGGAAAAATAATGTATGCACATTGAGTTTGAGTAAGTTTTCCATAGACCCATTTCCCGTTGGTTGGAAATACGCTCTCTCTCCCTCTTCTCTCTCACATCTGAGCTCTGATCTGATGTGTAATTCCTAAGACAACATCTTGTTAAGCTGCTCCAACAGAACAAAAAACTGCGGAGGGCCTCTGTGGTGATATCACTCAAGCGGTGATACCTTACTGTTTCTTACATCTAGCCTTTGAAGTTGACCAGATGTGATGAATAATGCAAAATCATCACTGCGTCTTCCAAAGACAATATTACCTTTGGCAAACTTCTGCCTCTGATTTCCTCCCGCAGGACAGGTGGGAGAAGTTTTACGCTTTCTTCCGTTAGCAAAACAGTCTAAGGCAAACACAGTTACTCTTGCAAACTCTTCTGTGTAACCCTCCTTATTGAGGATCACAGTTTCTCCTTTTTAATTTGAGCAGTTTTAACCCACGCTCACTTCGGGCCTGAGCTAATCCTCAGATGCAACTCTTGAAACTTCTCTGATTACACTGCTCTCACAAGATACTTTACAAAAACAAGCTTGGGAGCAAAGGGAACATGGCGATCAAATGCATCGTCATACTCCGGAGTCTTAGCTGAACTGGGGTATGTGAGTGCAGAGAGACGAGAGCTTTATTTTATGACCTATTGTAGTATTTTACCACAGACTTGAACTTTATCGTGCAGAGCTTTTCCTCCTAACCCAGAAATAAAACCTGCATGAACATAGCTCTGGAAAAAAACATGATTCACCCTATCTCTGCAACACAACTAATTACGGCTTTGCTTGGCACAGTGATGTGTAAATGTCACATCATCAATCAGTTTTAAAGACACAGACATGATTGAAAATCATTTTTTTTCCTAGGCCTATCCTGTTGTTTTGCATGAAAATTGGACAGCTACTCTACATCATTCCGGTTGCATCATTACTCCAATTCCCTTTAAGCCTCTCTGACATTATTAATAGCTTTGAGTTTGTTTACTCAGATCATCTAAACATCCCAGTTAACAAGCTTGTGCCTGTGATGTTGAAATTTGTTGTCCTTCATGGCTAATTCTCCTGCCTTTGATAGCAGATACCATTAGCACTGTCATTATGGCCCCTCTCAGTGTGAAGTGGGCAAAATTGTGTGTGTGCGTGTGTGTGTGTGTGTGCGTGCGCATATGTGCGTGGTGTGTATTGCCGGTCTGGCCATGCCCGTCTGCAATTACTCCCCTCAGTGGAAACATTAAAATCTACCACCGTGGAAAGTTGCCATGGCTGAGACATTCATGCCCATACTTACGTACTACAAAGACCCCGGAGTGGGCTGGATTCACCACATATGCATGTTCCATCCATCAACTAAGAGGCAGAGCAGATGCCAAGATGGCAATTACAACTCCAGTCTGAACAAGTTTTGCAAGAATTCTGGGTGCACTAATGCCATGACTGCAGCCTTGGCTTATTGCAGCCTTGTGGGTTTGTGCCAGTTTAAAAGCCCTTCAGATAAGAAGCACATGGGAGGCACATTGAGATTAGCTTTGAGATGAATAGACTGTATATATTGAAATTTTGTTGTCTCTGAGCCATAGAGGGTCCATTTAAAAGAGGCTTCATTCTGCAGAGAGCAAACAGCTTTCTGAGTCAGTGAATGTGGTGACATCTCATGTGTGTTTGTTAGCATTTACATCTGCACTGATTCATCAAATTTCATCAGGTTTTTTTGTTCTGTTTCTGCATTCACATTAGAGAGTAAAGAAGCATTAACAATCACTCTATAATTTTCTATCCATTTGAAGCTGCCAATTTTCAAATATAAGTGTCTCAAAAAGTATTATTTTGTTGTTTGAGGCTACAGATATGTAAAACACTTGAGTGATATTTGCAAGTTTGCTGCGGGTCTGTTGATCTAAAAATTGTCTAATGTAACATACTGGATTCAACTTCAGTTTGGTGTGTGATAAATACCTAATGTAACTCTGAAGCAATCTTGTGTAGAGCTGAAACTGTTAATCAACTAGTTGATGGGCAGAAAATTAAAGGTGCCCTGTAGTGTTTTCTTGTAATGAAAAATGTCTGTTTATATTCCATATGTTTCTCCGTGCATGTCCTAGCGGTTTGACAATGGTTTTCTTCGTCATAAATCCCTTACAGAGCCGATTTTTTTTTTTTAAAATATTTTAAATGCTGCATTGTTTGTGTACATATTTGCTGGTTTGCAGGGTGAAATGCTACGCTTCTTTGTGCTTTACGGACACCAGCTGTCAATCAGTGGAATAACCAATGGCAGAAATGTGTATCATTTCTCCAGCATGCATGTTTTTAAAATTGTGTGGTGTTGGAAAAAGTAAATTAAACCTTAGCTGCGGATCAAAGCTGCACACTGTTCAGGAGGAATTTTGGATCATTCTTCCTTACAGAAGCAGATTTTCTTTCTTTGAATTCATTCTGCAGTAAATTTACTTCAACGCCATGGTCCTATTGCATCACCCAACTTCTAATGAGCTTCTGCTGATGGACAGCCACCCTGACATTATCCTGTAAGATACTCAATAAACATGAGAATTAATTTTCCCCTCGATGATGGCGAGCTGTCCAGGCCCAGAGGCAGCGAAGCAGGATCAAATCATGATGCTCCCTCCTCTGTGTTTCACCTTTAGAATGATATTTTTATGTTGGTATGCATTGCCCTTTTTCATATCATACATAGTGCTGCATGTTCTTCCTAAACGATGAGACCTTAGATTCATCAGTCCCCAGAACATTTTCCCAGTAGCGCTGTGAAGTGTCAAGGTTCTCTTTGGCAAACTTCAGGTGTGCAGTGATTTTTTGGAGAGCAGCGGCTTCCTCCTTTTAACCATGATTTATGTATGTACACTCATGAACAGAGTTAACCAGCTCCAATGCTTCCTTAAAGACTTTAGCTATTACTCTGGACTGCTTTTTTTTTTTTCTTTTTTTTTCTTTTTTTTTTCCGTCATTGTGCCTTTGGAGGCATTTTAACTAGGCGCCCCTTCTGGAGAGAGTAGCCACAGTACTGAATCGTCTCCATTTATAGACAGTTTGTCTGACTGTGGACTGAGGAACATCTAAACCCTTTTGAGATTTCTTTGGGACCCTCTCCAACTTGATGCAAATCAGCAATTCTTGATTTAAATCTTCTGAGATGTCTTTTTTGTGCGGCATGGTTCACATCAGCAGATGCCCTTTTGTGAATAGCTCATAACTGAATATGTTTGAGTGTTTTTTATAAGTCAAAGTAGTTTTAACCCCCACTTCCAATCTTGTTTCATTGGTTGGACTCCAGGTTTGCTGACTCTTGTCTCCAATTAGCTTTAGTTGATGTCATTAGCCTGTTTTTTTTTAACCTACATTGAATGATGTATTTAATACGGACAAGAACATTACAATGATTTGTGTGTTATGAGTTTAAATAGGTTGTGTTTGTTCATAGTCGTAACTGAGATGAAGATCTGACCATATTTTAAGACAAAAATATACACAAATGCAGATAATTCCAAAGGGTTCGCTTACTTTTTCTTGCCACTGTATAATCACCTTTTAAGTTGATATGGTGAACTTTTAGCAAACAGTTACTTGTTTATACATCCAGCAGTTACAGAGAAACATTATCATTCATTTTGTGTCGTGTAAATGTAAGTCCAAAATTCACTCTTTTAGCTCTGGTTTTTGTCTGTCCCAACACATGAAATATGTGACTCTTTAGCTGCTAGATGCTCCATTATGTTCACCAGCTAGTCTCTAACTGTGTCTGTCCGCCTCTTTGATGTGGAGCAGGTAGTGTACGGTGGGTTTTTTCACCGAAACCAGCTGCCTTCTGCAGTCAAAAACGGCTGTATTAGAGCGAATGAAAACGGTAAAGTTGCGGGCTAAACTTCAAAATAATGAACTGAAAGTCACTTTAAAGTTCTGTAAAGCCAAGGAAAGCTGTGGATTTGGGTGATAATTCTCAGTGGGTTCATTACTAGTAGCAACCCCTTTCATTTTGTCACATTGTTTTCACATTGCAATTTGACAACAGAGTTTAGCTGCTTTAAGGCATTGCTGCTTATCTTTGTCTTAGTAATAGTAAATTGAATACTTTTGTGGTTTATCGACCAAACAGCTAATCAACTCATTCACATATTTATAAGTTGCAGCCTGTCTTGTTACCTTATTCTTTTTAAAAGTTGTTCATGTCATTCTGCATTCATTTTTCACCTGTCAATTTGCATTTTAAACTGTTTCTCCAACAACACATGGATAAATGCGGATAAATGGATCACAAACTAGAAATACATTTTTTATTCAGCAGCCAAAATTATTTTTGAGTCTGTTTAGGCCCCCTGTCTGGCTGTCACATTTCAAGTGTTTTCTGCGACATCAACAACAACACAACTCAGTAAATTTATTGACTTTAATACAAGGTGTTGAAGTCAGTATACCTTATGCAGTTTCCTGGCAGTAGTCTCTGCAGAACTGAGCATCATCCAATACACCCGTTAGAAAAAGATGCTACCTACATAAAGACAAGCAGACAGATTTACAACCATTTATATGAACTGATGGTGTTCCCCACAATCTAAAAGCCAAAGTAAAGGATTCTTGCTGTTTCTTTTATGGCTTGACAATATAACACAGATTCATAAAAGCAGAGGGAGCATTTAAAATGACAGTGATTTCCTGCATGGTCTTGTGTTTGCTTTTTTTCTGTGGTCGCGGTGGCTACCTGTGCTCTCAAACTCTGTCCTGAACAATTTGTTGTCTTCCATATCAACATTATACAGTCCATCAGCGAAGTGCGACCTCTGTGATGTAACAGTCTCAGTTTCAATTTATGTTTTCTACAAACCCGCCGCCCTCTCTCGCAGGGAAGGATGTGTCCTAGAGAGAAACGATATATCCACCTCGAGGTGTAATTTCCACTGAGCTGTGATGTGTCACCAGCCATAGCACCTTAATTACACCTTTGTTACAGTAATGATGACAACTTGAGTCTGATGTATTCAGATAATGCTGAATTTTCACTTCAGTCGCCTTTTCTCATCTTTGCTCATCAGAATAAGATAATGGATGTGCCGGTGATACAGACAGAGGAGACTCTGCGGATCTCACTATACAGTTAATAAGAAAACACAACACACACGCATATATACAGACATATGCAGCCCATCACAGTCACACATAACAACATATGTCTTCCACAATTTACCTCTCTGTTCCCTGCATCTGCAGATGTACTCTACAGTTAAGGACATTGCAATAAATTATTTCGTGTTTGCACTAGACTTGAAGCAACTTTAAATGAGTAAAAAAATGTGTGACTCCTCCTGCCGTCATTACATGACTTAGACAAACACTAATAGTGAGACGTAAATAAATTGCACCTCAGGCTGATCTTTTTAAGTTGTACTGAAGTAGAGCCGTAGTTGGCTGATAGAAAATTAATCGTTTACATTTCTTTTTAAAGGCAAAAGCCACAAAGACTCAAGTTTTCCAACTTCTCAAACTTATTTGCTGATTTTCATATTGTAAAATTAATATCTTTAGGTGCTGCACTGTTGGTCAAAACAAACAATGTGGGGCTGCTGGTTGGACTGCAGTTTCATATGCCAACATGTGCTTTTACTGGCCTCTTTCACTATGAAGCCACAATGTTGATGCATCAGTAAAAAAAATAATTACCATAGATATTATCATGTATGTCCAAGTTTTTGTCGGTGAGATTTATTACTGAAATGATTAATCAGTACATTAAATTGTCAAGTGTCAGTCAATTTGTACAGATATGTATTTTTTAATAAACCATTTAAATCATTTATCAAGCAAAAAATGTCAAACATTTGCTGGCTCCAGTTTCAGAACAGTGAAGACTGGCTGCTTTTTTTCTGTTGTACACCACTGAAAAACTGAATATATTTGGATTATGGATTTGAGGAGGTCACTTTGGGCTCTTGGAACTTGTCGTGCATTTTTTCTATTTTCCGACTTTTAATAGAGTAAACAATTTTATCCAAAAAATAATTAGTAAAAATAGTTAGTTTTAATCTAATAAGACAATTGTTAGTCGCACCCCTGGCGAAGTTATCTATTCACATCTGAAAGTTATGGGAACTCAACAGACAGAAACAACAGAAACAAAGGAATTCCTTAGCCAGAGATAATTTAATTTGGCAAATGCTAAGTGTGCCATCAGCTTGCTGATTCTTTCAGCAATGCACTGGACAAATCAACTCCACAAGAATCACATGCCTCAAGGCCTTTTATTCAAATGCACACCTGAACTAATTCATCTTATGTTTGACTACTATCTACATGTTTTTCAGAGAAGATCTTGTTAAGATTCATTACTGGTGCTGCCCATGGAGCCAAAATCCCCCAGTTAACACCTCAGGTAACTGACACGTATTCACAACACGTCTTATACTTTCAACTCTCTGTCCTCATTTATGTATTTATACTGACTAGATTAATTTATAAGCAATTCTTATTAAAGAAAAATAAAAGCATTGGAGAGAGAGTGGAACTTCAAAATGTATGCCTTTCGTTTAAACTGACACAAGTGATCCTGCACTGTTTTATATATGTATTTTAAAAGATTTATCACAATGTTCACTATTATTTTAATGAGGACTATATTTCTGGGTTAAAAGCAGTCGAAACAATGACAACAGCATCAGTGACTGCATTGCATATAACTGTGGGCTGATTGGAGGGCTCTCACTGAAAATGGCCCCTTGCTGAAGAGATGGGGTGAAAATTGCAATCCCCACGTATGCAGCCTACACATCTATATCAATCAAGGAGCACAGCTGCACTCCCCATGGTGATTCACATCCATTTTGCACAATTACCACCCAACCAAACCAGTTTTTTCTTTTGTTTTTTTTTTCAAGTTTCCAGTGACGGGAAGGCATAAAGATGGTGATTTGTGGATTAACAATGAAATGCATCTTTGCCCAGGTCTCTGTTGGTCCACAGCATAACAAACACTTTTTTGTTTGAGATGGACAGAGCTGAAGTCATTACACGGCACAGATTTCCTAATAAGATCTCATCCTGTCATTGTTTATGTCAGGGAAAGGGCAGAGAAGAAAGGGGAGCTACAGCAAAACCATTAGAGCCTGTGGTAGAAGTAAAGTGTGTGATGGAGAGGTCTTGAGACGTGTTGCACACATCTAGATGTCTAACTTTAGAAAGATTAAGAGATGAAAATGTGCACTGCCAACTGAGAGGTTGCTCTCCCTTTAGTTGGTGTTGTTAGGCCTGTCAAGCTTTATGTTCTCGGAGATTTGCCACTACAACTTTGTAGTAATTTTTGAAACAATGGATTCTTGTTTTCAGACAACGGGAGACAAAAGCAAATTTCTCATTTTTAGCTCGTGATTATCTTTTTTATTTTTTTATTTTTTTATTTTTTGCCATCTGAAATGAAAACTGTTGCTATCAGATAATCTGATTTAGAGTCCTCCAGTAGCTCCTAGATTAAGTCAAAATTAGGATTATACAGATCTTTTACAATGTTAGAAAAAAGCAAAATAATAAGGGAAATGATTAAGACAAAAGCTATGCAGCAAAGTGTGTGTTTGGTTTGTGGTTATGTGTGTGCAGCATGAGAGAATAGGGGGGCGGTGATGGGTCTATAATCATCTTTCCTGCAGACAGGAAATGTTAATATGCAATGTTTTGATTCACTGTCTAAGGCCTGTAAAAATGAGTATGCAATACTTTTGGCTTGGAAACGCCTGCTGCTCTGTCTCTCCACCATCCAGCAATGAACAGAAGATGAAATGATTCATCACAGCAGAGACAGCTTCCGGGGAATGAGATGAGATGAGAGTGGGAACGATGTCATCTTATATCTCTCAGAGAAATACACAAAGGAAAGATGAATTGCATCTGATGGAGGCCGACGGTACGCCAACCCGGGCTGGCACCGAACCTGGCAGCGCCCCACCGGTGTGATAGCGCTACGATGTTGGTCCGGCACCTGTAATTAAAGAAGCAATACCCCCCTGATGTTGCCCCGTCCTCTCTGCTTTACAGAGCCCGAGCTCAGACAAACTGAAGGTCAGTGAGGCTCAGATGGGAAACGATCTGGATCTTGGCAGGTCGTTCAGTCCCATGAATGCTGCCCCATATCTCGGTATATACTAACTGTACCCAAGCTGTGTCTGGCATGTTGCTGCTTGTTGAATTTTTTTTTTTTTTCTTTTAAGTTGTGGGATCTTTCTAGCAATGGCACACTGAAGCAGTAAATCACACATGAAAGCTCCAGGCATCAACAGCACATAAAAGTGATGTTCATTGCTTTCCTGTTTGTTCTCCATCCATTTGTGTCTAATGAAACAATATCACAAAATGAACTAGCCTCTCATAATGAATTGAGAGGGGATACTCAGTGTTTTGTTTTTATTCTCTAGCGTAGAATCGAAGAGATAAATTTCACATGAATCGGACTTGATTGTGGAAGGTGCCCTCTGGTCTGTTCCATTCACTAAGGCATTCCTAAAATAATTAATTGTCCGTGCATGCATGTCTTTGAGAGGATTGTGGTTAGCTGCATTTATAAAGCTGAAGCCATAATAATTACTTCACTAATTTGCAGCATTTGTGTTAAACCGATAAGACCCCCTCTCTCATGGGATTCAGAGGCTGCCATCAATAATGTGACGGCTTGGGGTAAAAGTGATTTAAAACCCATTTCACACTTGGCTTAAAAAAAGAGAGTGATGGCTGGGCACTCTCAGATTCACACAGCTGCCATCGTGACCACATCCTATCCACTAGCTCTGCATTTAATGCCAACAAGCAAACTTGAAGTTGGTGGAAATGTCTCTGTCAAAAGTTCTCTCCTGGGTTTTCTCTCTGTGTTGTTCTCTTTTTTAAATTGAGACTGGAATCAAAGATCTGCATTGCATGTCGGTATTTTTCAGTAGCATACAAGCTCAGTATCCAGAGGATTTACAATTGACAAATCTGCACCTAGTGATTTTATGTCCAGTGCCAATGCAGATAGTAGTGTGGGTGTGGATGTCGGGTTGATGGACGGGGATGTAGCCTGACTGAAGACCATGGTTTGCGTCTTGTCACAAACCTGAGTTTAATGTTTGCCTCTTTATTAACCATAACATAATGATCTTTCTCAAACATCAACCATATAGTAGTAGTTGCGATTCATAGATATTTTGACAGCAAGAATTTAAATATTCTGGCTTTGGATGTTTTAAAAAAAAAAAAAAAAAGACAGAGTCTACAGCCGTGCTAACGGCTCTGTGTAGCTGTGCTTAGGCCCAGTGGTGCTTTGAGCTAAATACTAAGCCATCTTAGTTTAGCATGTTAGCATGCTGACATTTGCTAATTTCCACAAAACACAAAGCACAGCTCAAGCTGCTGGGAATGTCATTCATTTAGCAGGCATTTGGCTATAATCCCAAGTAATGGATCAATTAAAATTTTTTACAATTCATCCTGAGGGTGACATGACTGTTTGTACAAAATACCATGGCAATCCATCCAATATTTGTCGAACATTTCACTCAAAACCCCCACTGTCAACCTAATGGTTGCGCTTCATAGAATAAGGGAAAACGTTGATCTTCTGGTGGCACAACAGAAAGGGTCAGGGGAATCACCAAAGTGGTTGGGATTCATTCTCTGGGATTCATGGATGCCCGTGCAAAATACTGTAATTACTGCTACTGTATTCTATTTAATAATTGTTGTTGGTGTCAGTCTGGACAGAAGTGGTGGACCGACCAGCTGACTGACATTGCCATCTCTAGAGCCACGCTGCTAAAAACATTGCCACTGATGTAATCCCCCAGTTTTGCAAGATTGCCATACATAAACTTTCAGTAAATCACTAAACGACTGAGACTGTAAACGAATGAAAGCATGAATGAATGGATGAAGGAATGGGATGAGCAAGTGAAAGGTTAGAGTGAGCGTGTCTCAGTGAATGTACATGCTTTTGTTGCCTCTAGCCAACAAGCCGGTGGGTCAGTGACTTCATTAACAGACTGATGGTACTCTGTGGAATGCTGAACACTGAATGATCAGCACAGACCTCTTCTGATTAGAGTCCCATTCCCTCAGTGTAAGCACTAATTATCTGGATTGACATGCTGCTGTAGCTTCTCTCCGAGCTGAGAGGTCTGGCCACTCTCTTTGTCCTCTCTCTCCTCTCCGGTCAGGCGCACGGGCGGCATAAGAAGGATTTTCAACAATGCAGGCAATACATGAACGTAAACCGCATTTTAATTTCATACTATTATTTTATGAAGACGGTACCTGTTATGGTTGTTAGGACACTTATGTTTTGTTAAGCAAGTGCGGTGCTGAAAATTATGGTATTGGTCCACATAAGTTATAGTTTTTCTGTTTGTTTGTGGGAGGGTATAGTATTTGCACATCATTACTACAGGTTACTAAACTATTTACCCACTGTCACTGCAGTAGTCTATGATGTGCCCTTTATTGCAAATTAAATAATTTCTTTCTTTGTTAATTTGGAAATGTACGATGTTAATCCACCAAAAAGTTTTCTCTCACAATTTTGCTGCAAATCATCTAATGTGAAAAGGGGCACTTACAGTGACAAACCCACAGAGAATTATTCCTTTTAGCTCTAAAGAGCATTATAGCACCTTTTAGGTAATATTTTGGTCGTACAGCATGCAATTTTAATGTTTTGACTCTCATCAACCTCATTTCCAGCAGCAACAAGCAGGTGTTTTCATCCAAAAAAGCAGCCAGTTAGCAACCAGCTGTTTTACATAGTGGAGCATTTCGCAGCTAAAGAGGCAGATATTTTACTCACTGAGCTAAAAGGAGAGTGAACATTGGAGAGTGAGGAGATTGAATGTCGTCTGGTGGAAGGAAACACAAATCCAGTGCCTGCTAATGTTGCCCTGGCACTGGTGGGTGTGTAATCAGGTGACTGTTTGCTAACATGTTTTCCGTACTTGATTAGATTCACTTTGAGGTCAAATTTCTCTGAAATTTGTCTTGCGTTACAAGGCAAAAACTACTTTATAACAAAACAAAACAAAACTTGCTTATGACAAAACAAAAACACTGAGCCAGACAACAGAACAGAACTTTATAAATTGTTATGTCTAGGGCTTCAACTAACGATTATTTTCATTAACGATTAAACTGCCAATTATTGTCTTATTTAATTGATTAACCATTTTGTCAGTTTGTCCTTTTTGCTTTAAAAAAGGCCAAAAATTATTATTCAATTATCAAAATACAACGGATTAATTTTCTGTTGCGTGACTGATTGGTTAATGGACTAATTAATTGCATTGATCTAGTATTTACTGCATGTTCTGTTGCCCCCAAGTGGCAAAAAACCCCCCAAACAAAATATTAATATTTTTTAAATTAATAAATTATTGTCATACTTAAATGAATGCAAGTCACATTTTGTTCCACGTATGATTTTTAGAATTAGTGGTTGTGTGTGAAAGACGTTTTTAAATTTTACCCTTGGTTGGGAAGAAAAAAGAGATTAGACAGTATATTTTACTGCTGGCGCTTGAATCAATGGCAGACATCAACCTGGGATGTTAATTGAATGACCTCAGAAATGCTTTACCAGAGCCCATTAGTGTCTGTGCTCCCTTAAGCTCCAACAAGCAGGCACGATATGGCATCTTTAGGCTGTAATGTGCTGAAACCCACATGAAATATTTTGACTTTATCTTAACTGGACAACATTAATAGCTCTTTCTAACATTATAGATATATAAATAAAATGGCTATCTATGCATGTATCATTTAAACGATTGCACAGACCTGTAAGGAAGAGATAAATAGAAAGATACAGTACGAACACTGTCTTTGTGTAATTAGATTATGTCCACTCGGGCAGATTAAATTTGGTTCCTTCAGGCATAAGATTTGCTGAACATCTTGTAACTGAGATGTGTTTTTTTTTTTTTTTTTTTTTGTGCTATCATCACAGGACATGCAGTGCTATGTACAGCACAATGTGGCCAATGTTTGTGGAGGCACAGTTTCCTAATAAGAGAAAGTTTCTTTTCATTTCCTTGAACCAGAGCTTCCGCCTGATGTAAAATATGTGAGCCTTTTGAAGGTGTGTATTTCATCAGAAAGTAAGATGAAAGGGCTTCAGGCCCAATGGCGGAAATGGAGAACTGATTTTCCTGGACATGCCGATTTCTGTTGTAGGGTGAAAGGACACAGAGACAGTTCATAATCTGATTACACATCCATTACACCCTCGCGGTGACATGGCACCAGCACAGAGCAGGAACTCATTGCGCAAGTACAAAAAATACAGTCTGTAGTCCACCTGCTGCTGTAAGAAAGTGCTTGAAGTCCTTATTTAATCTGCAGGACCTCAGGAATTTGATTTGTTGTCTAGCAGATGTCTCAACTGTATGCATCCATAGATGATAAGTAGTATTTAATTTATTTGCAGAGCATGTAAACAAGGTCACATAGGAATCTATAATTTCAGCACTGGAGTTTATAGTTGCAGCCTCATCATAAGACAATATTATCTTGAATATTAAACACATTTTTCAATATGTTAAATGTGCCTAATGGACTCTGCTTAGGAATAACTACTTTAATGGGCCAAGGCAAAATATGTAAAACAAATTTGAATTGCATAATGGCAATCTGTCCTTCAATTTAGACATACTGTAATAGATTATTGTGGTCACCTTTTCTTGTTTTTAAAAGTAATTCCTAAATAAAATGGTAGGATATAATGATCCCTTTCCTGTTGAATTATAATTTGTATTAAACCAACTCCATTTTTCTAATTAAAAAAAAAAGATAATGCATGTAATGAGGTGTTGTGTTAGTATGGCGGTGAGGTTTATGAATGTATAAACAGAGTAAAAATAATCAATATATACTGTATACTATAAAGAAAGAAGCTTTATAATATTAGACACTTTGACTTCCTACACCTCGATTCTCAGTCAGTAGCACTGAAATTACAATCCTGTTAGACATGATGTGGACCGCTGGTATATCCCGCAACTGATTAAAAACAACCGTCAGTTGCTGTCTTTTTATCAGCAGGTGATTTAGAAGGGTGACTCGTCACCATTAAAAAAAATTAAGACCAAGGAAAGGGAATAATGAAAATATAATAACACGAGAACAAGTGAATTAGTGGCATCCAGCAGTTAACTTTGAAAAACGTAGATGAAAATGTAATAAGAGTTGTCTTTTTTGATTTTTCTTTTCTATTTTTTTTTTTTGAGGAATTGTTGAATTGCTTATTCTATGAAATGTGAAAAATTGTGAAAAAATGACCCTCCGAATTTCCCCTTACCCTAGGTGACATTTTTAAATTGGTTCGTTTGTTCTACCAAGTCCAAAACACAAAGATATAAAATTTAGGATGATTTATGACAAAGAAAAGCAGCAAATTATCACATTTGAGAAGCTAAAAGCAGCAAAGTAAAGCCCAAGATGATAATTCGATATATTCAAATTACTTCGTTTGATGTGACCAACAGTCCAAAATTCAAAATCCCAAAATATTCATAATAAAATCAAGCATAAAATCATCACATTTGAGACCCTTTAAACAGCAAATGTTTGGAATTTTTGCTTGAAAAATTACGTTTAAATCGTTTAGTTGAACCGTTTTTATGATTGATTGATTGATTAATTGATTAATTGACTAATTGAATAGCTGAAAACACCAGATTGCTGAAAGTGACATTGAGAGTGGTGAGCGTGAATCAAAACAACAAAGCTGTGGGCTGTAAAACCAAAAAAATCAACTGAAAGACGCTAAAATGCTCCATAGAGCTGAGGAGACCTGCAGAGTTGGATGACAATTATCTCTGTCATTGTCACTATGAGCAATCCCTGACATTTGATCCACTGTCAACATAAGAGTATTGATTGGAGCAGCTTTACACAAATGAGATTGTGGTTTAAAAATAATGGTTTACACAATAAAAAAAAAAAAAAACCTTTAATTTTTTGTCTCCACAAGCTTTTTGCTCTCCGCTTTTGTCTGAAGTGCACGTTGTTCATCATAAAAAAAAAACAAAACAGAAATAACACTAACATCACAGCAAAGAATGATACTTTTTAACATGTCAGTGATGGCTGCAGACATGTCTGTCTATACCCAGATGTTCCATTCATAGACATGAAGAAACCGAGATCAACTTTTGTCTGTGAGGATTCTCAGTCATCCAGGTCGTACTCCACATTGGAGTATACAGGAAACCCACACATACAGACCAAAACTTACTCTTTGATTCTCACCACCCACTGGGTGGTGAGAGCATAAGCGAGGAGTTATAGGAACCCTGCACCACCGAGTTAATAACGTGCCGAGTGCCCAGGCCTAAGAGATCAACTTTTCTAACGCTTTTGAATATGGATGCTATGTATCCAGAGGCCCTAACCCAATCCTCCTCCTCATTGGTCCTCGCTTTTTTTTTTTTATGACACCCTCTGTGATCTGCCCCAGCCAGCACCCTCACTGAGGAGGAAATATATCAGGGGGGCAGGTCTGTTCTCTCTTGCACCAACGATCGTAACAAGGTGAAATATGCCGGCTCCAGGCCCAAGGGCCAGAAGAAAATTGTTGCCCATGATTATATCATTTATTCACCTGCCATTGTGTTCTTGGCTTTGTTTTCTTCTCCCCCGGTCTCTCTCACCCTCTTTCTGTTTTCCTTGTTCATTTGTGAGGAAAATGCCTCTTCATTTGTTTTGCGTGATTGAGGAGGGAGACGCCGGCGGAGTTAGTACAGCCTTTGGTGAGCGAGGGAATCCAGTCACAGCTGGTGTGGCGCTGGCCCATGATGAGCAATTGTTGGCAAGATGTAAGTGTGTAGTGTCTCCCTTGTGCCACAGTCCAGGGAGGCACTTTAAGGAGAAGATAATTTAAAGATATTCATTTGGCTCTGTGATTGTTAGTGGACATGAATAGAACCTTTTTTTTTTTTCTTTTCTGTCATCTATAAGCTGAAATCAGAGACAATTACACAGCTGACACTCTCTCTCAGAACTCTTATCCCCAGTGTGCGGCGTATGAGATAGTGATTCTCACATGTTATTATCCAAGATAGTTGGCATTCTAGACAGTAGCCCACCGGTCAGAGGAGTTACCAAACTGTATCTCAGGATCCAGGAGCTCAACCAATTTCCCTCCATCATAAACAGGAGTAATGGGGCATAAAGCCTCCTACAGCCGAGGGCAGAATATCTTCTTTGAGTAAGCAAAGAATTATGCAGTAAAAGAATATAAGTCCTATATGACCTGAGAGCGGTGGTGCTCAACTAAATGAGAAAGTTCTGGAGTCAGTTGTTGTTTCAAGGATGACATGGCTTTTTGGCTCAAATGTGACTTTGGATCCCTTCTACAATTAATGTAAAATGAGAATTAAATATTGATTGTTATTGCTCTCAGGGGGCTCATTTGAAAAGCACTGCTTAAAGGAATAGCTTACAATTTTAGCAAATACACTAATATGCTTTTCTTCCGAGAATTAGATGGGAGGATCCCTGCTGCCCACATGTCTGTGTGTTAAGTCTGGGGCTATAGCATGAAGCATAATTAGCTTAGCTTAGCATAAAGGCTGGAAACAGGGAGAAATGGATAGCCTGCCTCTGTCAACAGTTAAAAATTGTCTTTACCGACTGATTATTACAAAGATGGAGCTTATTTGTTTTATTTGTACAAAAACCTATAATTTAACAAGAGCAACTGAGGTTTTAGGAGAATTTTTTGTTTTTTTTCTTGACAAATTATCGATCTGTCGAGCACCACTGTGAGTTTGCAACTCTCTATCGGGAGGAAAGCTATTTCCAGTGCCCTTGGTTCCAAGAGTAAAGTCCCGATAATTTTTCTCATGGGCAACATTAGGTGACTGGCAGTTGGAGAATTTCTACAGCTTGAATGAGGACAAAACCAAAAAAATTACACTACGAACCAGTGTACTTAAAATAGGTAAATAAGAACTACTTATCTATGATTCCCAATGTGCATTTCAGAAATAATAATGCTGTTGAGAAAACAACTAAAAATACAATCTGCAGCTTAAATTACTTTACATTAATATTCTGGGTAAATGTTTGATAGTTTCTGATGATTCAGAAACTATAGTGTTTTGTTCTGTTCATAACTGCAACAATGCAGCATTATGAGTTTGCTACAGCTCTTATTTGTTCTCCATGGCAGCGCCAGGCAAGGCTCATGAGTATTGCAGTACTTAGGGCTTTCTGCCATGCCAAGCTAATGGAAAAAAACCTGATTTCTCAGAAAAAAAGCTGAAATAATTAAAACTGATGGTCAGCACATAAACCTTTAGGGTTGTTATATTATTCACCTCCCAAGTTTCTACAGGTGGGTTACCATCCACCTTTTTAATGTGCACTTTCAATTTGTGCATTAAGAAAAACGTTAGGAAACACCCGAAATTCGAAAAATGCTTTTATGCTTGGCTGAGGTGGATAAGTTGGTGTATCAGCTAAAGAAAAGGCAACAGCATGGAAACAGACTTGGCTAATAAATCATGACGTACATGAAGCATATGTCTTCAAATTCCACTGAAGATACAAGATATACCAACAGATTAAAACCGATGTGTGTGTGGAGCAGTGAGACTGTACAGTTCTTCAAATTAATACATTAAACAAATAGAAGTGCGTCATTTCCATCATATTTCTCTCTTTTTTTTTTTTTTTTCACCATTTGAGGTTTGACTTGAGCTTTTTTAATCATGTCAACCTGTTGTGCTGTCGTCTTCTGCAATGGTTTAATGGTACCCGACTGGAGTATGAGCACCACCAGCTGTCTTTGTTGTAATCGTCATTTGGGAAAGGCCAGGACCACTACTGAAATAAGTTATTTCAACCTCTTGTGATCCTGTGTCGTGCTTCAATTTTATGCCTAACACTTTGTGTTATATGCTGTTTATAGTTTGTTTTTGTTTTTGTTTTTTTAATTTAATTGCCTTCATGTTTGATTTCATCAGTGTCTTTTTGTTTATTTGTTTGTTGTATTTTGGTGAAGGTTTGGACAAGTTGGACATTTGTAGGTTGTCTTACGATAGACTAAAACCAACCCAAACCATCATTAAAAGAAAAAATTGAAATTGTAATTAGGAGTTTACTTCCTTACCCAGCGGCTCCTTCCACGGAGCAGCTCTATATTGCTGGTTGCCTGGCAACCTCACCGTGACGACAACACTCCAGAAAGTTGCCGTGGCAAGAAATAGTAATGGCATGTAACTCCCCCTAAAACCATTTTCACATTTCTGTTTGTGTATGGATTAAACAAGATACAATTTGTGAGCTTTAGAAGGCTTGGAGGGTGGATTTTTTTTCTAACACAGTCTGCATCCAGTCTTAATGCTAAGCTCCTGGCTACAGCTCCATCTTCAGCCCACAGATACGGCAGTGGTATCAATCCTCTTGTCTAATTTTCAGACAGGAAGCCAATAGCTGTGTTTCCCAAAATGCTGAGGTGAATGCTGGATTTAAATATGGGCTCCAACAGCTGGTTCTGTTTTGGATCTGGTTCCCGGTTTGCACAATACTCAGATTTGTTAAGCTCAGATGCTAACATATCTCTTACCGAACCTTTTATCTCTCCTCGCAAAGACAAAATGTTGAAAACATGCAGGTGGTGATAGCAGTTTCTAATTTATAGCCAGCGCTGACCTTTGCTTTAGGCCTTTAAAATGTACTATGTCACCAGCGGTATATTATATCAGCCGTAGCTAATTAATGTTACTGAAACGTTTGTCTGTTGGTTAATGCAAACTGCAGGTTGCTAAAGTGTGCTACAGCTTGTAATTTCAGTGTGTCACAACTATCAATATCAATCGACTATCAGTATTTCACATCTACCGCTGCCCATCACATTTTCTGGTTGGAGCTACAGGTTGTCAAAATTAATTAGGCAATCTTAATTACTGTTAATGCTGATTGATTTAGTAGCTAAAACCATCCCGACTTGCCCAACAACAGATGATCACAGATCTAAACTGAATCTTTTAGTTATATGTAACTTTGGTTACTTAAATATCATGAGAGCTTAAACCTAGTGAGACTCAGTGTGGGATTCGAAAGGATTTGGATTCAATAAGTGGATTTGATACTGGATTCAGATTCAATAAAATGCTTTCCACCCCCAACCCTAGCTTGGTTTGAAAGCTGCAGTTTAAAAAACGGAAATTGCTAAATATACTCAACGTTCATCTTCCCAGCCTCTGCTCTGCACCTCTGTTGCATTTTCTCAGATGTGGAGTGTGGCTCAAGCAAATCTACTTCCACTCATGTTATAAAATGTGTAGGAATCCATAATCCATCCACTGCATGCCTGGACATTGTGTGGCTGTCTGAAATGCGGTTTTCAGCTCTGATAGCAGACCGCGCTCTGGTAAGGGAAAGCAGAGAACAAAACTGGAAAAACTCTCCTGCAGTTCTTCAGCTATCTACTTTCTTCAGGCGTTCAGTATGTCAGGGGATGGTGAACGTAAATTGTTATAGGTGCTGCAAGTGGATACAACAGACAACAGTGGCAAGAGCTGTGGAGTGTATAGATACACAGCTTGAGGAAATAAGGTTTGAAAATCCACTAACTGCTCTTTTAAAATCCCACCATCTATCTACTTCCACTCAGAATTAATCTCACCAACTTCTCCGAATATTCCCAAAGTTTTCTCCGATACATAAAGTAACAGTTCCCCTTTAAGTAATTTGCATTTTCATCTTTTGCGAGGGATCTACCGTGTGAGATCAAAGTCCCTCTTTAACTCATTAGTGGATAAGATGGAAAATAAAATTCCCACCCCCTTCTGTACGTAGCTTTCTCTGATTGCTGCTATTACCAAACGTTGAAAAAGGCCAACACGAAAATAATTGCTCAGTTTAATTTTGTGAATGTGAGAGTTAGAACGATATTACTTTATTTTTTTAAGCAGACTTTCCACCATCCCCCTCCCTCTGTAAGCATACTTTATATTCCTCCTCCACTGAAATATCAGAAGCACATAGAAAGTCTGTTTTTATTCAATTAATGCTGCATGTCCTCAGCTCCATTCTGACACACCTGCCACTGAGCTGTAAAGAGACTGTTGCTCAGAATAGCTCTCGAAGATTTCATTTCCCCACCTGTCACCCAACACTTCTAACAATGACATGATTTAAAAACTCCGAGATTAAAAGCAAATAGGATTAGCCAAGATTTCACACACTCCTCTAAAATTACATTTTGTCAGTGACATAGCTCCAGTTTATTAATTTCGAGCTTGTGCATGCCCTGATTCAGAACATCTATCTGATTTTTATTTCTCAGTTTCCTCTTCTCTGCATCTCAAAACATCTAGGTCCTCATGTACTTCATGCTGCTTTCCTGGAAACAGTACATCACGCCTCTTGTTGGGTTCTGCTACAGCCTCGCATAACTCCTCACACTCGCTCTTGTGCACATACAGTTGACGCCAAAAAATATCTCATTGGGAGTTTTAGCATTACAATTAGATTAGTCTTCAAATATTTCAAAGGAAATTAAGTTGGCAAAACAATATTGACGGTTGTGTCCTTGTGTTCATGTAGCGGAGTCTCTGTTTAGCTCAGGCTCCTTCTCCATGAATCACGATAAAGAAAATCTCCTTACTCAGTTGTCATTGTCATGCAGTACATGAGTGTTAGTGTTCAGTCATCACTTACAATACATGACAGAAACCTCTCCAGTATGTTAGTGAAACCTCTCAAGGGCAGGAATAATTCTGAATTTCTTTTCCACCTCGGACCCTGATACTGAATTTTTCCTGTACACTTTAGACCCTAATACTGTATTTTTCTCAGTACAGATGCACATAGATTAGGTTAATTTGGTGCTACACTAGTGATAAGTTGTTTCTGATTGTAATCAGTAACCGTAGTATCTACTCCCCAAATCCTCTTGTTCGAGTAATGTCTGTAGGTGATTGTTGATTTGTGTTTTATTAATTTAATTTAGTTTCTTTACGATCAGTTTAATGCTAGTCCATCCATGGCCGCATTAACCTCCTAGGCGGCGGCCCATAGCCCCCTTTTCTAGTTACCACAATACATGGTATCTAGAAACCAACAAGTTCTCTAAAGCTGAAATGGTCAGTTGATGAATCAGTTAAAGGATTTTGAAAATTGACAAATAGTTTAATGTCAGAACTTTACTGGTTCCAGGTTCTAAAATGTGACTATTTGCTAGTTTCCCCTTTTTTAAAACTCAACATTTTTGGGTTTTTGACTGAATGTGTTGCATGGGCATTTTTTTAAATAATTACAGGACATTTGCACATTAAGTTGTGTTGGGCTCTGAGTCCAGGCGGTGAAGGATATCGGAACTTTAGCTTAGCTCTGCTGATGACCAGCTAAGTCACAGATACAGTCTCATGGTTTCTGGAATTTAGCTCTGTTAATTACTTAATTAACAGAGCCAAAGAAAGCAATTGGGATGTGTCTGGGAATAAATGCGGTTACTATTAGTGGTATCATTATGATAAAAATAAAACTAATCATACTACTCTATGTGGTAATCTTTTGTGACTTATTGTTACGTAAACTTCCGATGAATAAACCTCGAATGTTACAGACACTAATGTTACTTTACTTTGTAGCATTCGCTCTCCTAACATTAGGATATTGAATCGTGGCCACAAAGAGCAATGGCAGAAGTGTAATATTCCCACACCAAACTGCCACTTCAACACAATAACCAATGCGCAATAGAATCCAGTGTTACAAGTTACGCTATTGGTTGAGTAAAAATCCAGCTGTTGCCTTGCATCTTTGCTTGTTACTTTCTTTTTTGGCCTTTTCTTCTTACTTGTAACACTCAACACTCCAGTTGGTGGTGGCTTTTCCATTTCCCTTGATGATATCTGTTGTGGTCACCTTCCTTTATGTTCTTTTTATGTTTTATGGAGGCAGGCAAATTACGAAGTGACTCGCTATCGCCACCCACTGCTATGGAGTCTGTCACTGGTGTCAAATTTGCTTTTACGTTGGAGCATTTGTTCACACTGTGTTGCTTGGAAACACATACGACCATATCCCTCAGCCAGCAATATCCGGAAAGTGGTCTCACTCGACTATTTTAGAAAAAGTAAGAATTAGTGGTTTAAAAAAAAAAAAGTAAGGGTGGGTTTTGTACATTATTTTTTTTGCCTGGAAATCTTACATTTGTTTTTACGATGTACGTTTTGTAGATTTAAAAGTTACATAATCACACTTTAATTACTTGATACAGAAAAAATTGAAGTAATTTGAGCAAACACAACTTTAAAACAAATGAGCACATATAAATTAAAAGAGTTAGTTTTGGCTCTAAAAGACAAGGCTAAAAGATGGAGGATGGAGGAACCATCAGAGTTATATTGTAATTTGCAATTAACCAAATTATGTAGACCCAAATAATATGGCGTAAGCCTGGTGCTCTCTGGCCCCTCGGGGGTCTGGAGATCTCTGCTAATACAACTTTCTAATTATTTTTTGGCTAACTGTTTTACTCCATGATGGTCTAGTGCTTATTGGAAAGTGTATTTGTTTAAGGACACTCAAAACTGAAATACTGAAGAAACAATAATATTCCAAAAATGTTTAATTCCCATTCTTATCAAGACTTATGGAGTGGACTTCAGGGCATACTGTTAAGGCTATCTTCCATGACTGAGGTTTTAATTATTATCATTACTGCAAAAATCAATGGGATTTTGAATTCTTTTTAGTTTTTTTTTTTTTTTTTACTTCTGGAAAAGAACTTGGATATTCTGGTTTTACTTTGTCCCTCTGTACTTCAGTCAATACAGGACTGTGCAAACTAATGTTTATTGTACTTTTTATCACCATCTTTGATTTTTGTCATCCAGCAGTGTTTTTGCAGTTTCACAACTGCTTTCACTAAAATCTTAAAAGGCCAAGTCCTTTCTTTAACCTTTATCGCGAGTGTGTTTTAACGTTAGCTTGCTGTATTACTATACACCTGCATGCATAGTCAGGGCAGAGCAGAAAAGTACCTGAATAAAAATGTTTTGGCTCTGTCAAAATGATTTGTTTCAGCTAGTGAGCATTCACTCCATAGATCTAATAAGATGTAATGAAAACAAATTAATCATAATTTCCAGCCATAATTTCAACATATATGTTAATACATTTGTCTTTTGCCTTTTTAAATTCTGGGTAATCCAAATACTGTCTTTGTCATAACTCTCAAAGTTTAAAAATTGAGATTTATTTTGTAATTTGTATTAAGAACACAGTAGTTGTGTATTTTTTTTAGTGTTTTTACTACCAAACTTTTCCCCCATTATGAGAAGAAAAAACTGTTACAGGAGAAAAAAGATTCAGCTACTCAGTGAGGATGGGCTAGTGCGCGTTTTTGTTAACTTGGAAACCACATACACCAAGACACCAAGGTCATGCTGTATCACTTAATCTGATGTCAGTGTGACTCACTTTGCTTCGCAGCACATTTCAGATTTTTATTCTTACAGTTTTAGTTGAAGGTTTTGGACAAGTGAAGTGCACTTCCCATCATCAAATATGGACCAAGCATTAGAACTTTATATTTGAACTGTGGAGCAGTGATCTAAGTGAATATACAGTAATACTTAATTGATTGAGAGTGAGAGCTCTGGCTGCCATTATACATTAAATTGTATGTAAAAAAGGTGGCAAAATGCGAAAAAAAAAATGTGATGGAAAAAGGGAATGTTTTCCTATAATATGGGGTTTACAGTAACAACATTTGTCTTTTTTTCAAATTTTAATACGCACAATATATCCGTTTACTTGACAAGGAACAATGACTCTTCTCTGTCATAAAAAGTAGGGAGGGGTTGGGGGTTGATATTGTAGGTCAACAAAGCATGTCACTTTGACATGGTAAACCAGTTAATTTCCCACTGACAAGAGTCAACATTGGTGTCCTTTAACCATGATTGTGATTTAATCGAAATCACATGAGAGCGCCCTTGTACTGAATATCAGCATGTCTGTGATTCGGTCACAGGCACGAGGCCACAGACCTCGAGTGTGATATTGCTTTTACACAACAGTTCCACACGGGCCATTCATCAAAACAGTAACAAGCAACAACAGATTATGATTTGTTTCTTTGTTTAATAATTTATTTGGCTGGACTGGAACTGGACGGCTGCCAAGCAACAAGTAAACATTTTCCTGCACACTAGCTTGCTGGCTACTCTAGGTCTACACATTACTGCAGGCCAGCTACTTTGTATCATGTACATTTATCTGCATGTGTCCATTTATTGTGCAACCAGTGAGATAAGAGTCTGTTGACAGTCACTTTGGTTGCATGTATGATTCTGATGAGTGAACAGCTCGATCAGACAGTACGATGCTAAATCGTCCCCTTCTTCAGTCCATGGATGGTCTCCAGTAACTTTTTAGCAAGCTTTCAGACCTGCAAGACAAACATGTTTTTTAAAATATCTTTAATGTTCTGCAACTCATTAATCACAATTCACACTGTAGTCTCTGTATGTTTATATAAAGCATATTACCTATGCTCTCTCATTGGCATGAGCACCTCAACTCGAGTCCCGTATCAGACAGTTTTTGTATGGCACTGGCTCTCAGGCTGTGGTTGGTGTAAGATGTACGTGTCCCTTCCTCTTTGCATATCCTGGGTAACATCTGTGACATCTGGTTTACTCCCAGGGGAACAGCGGCATACCAGAAGCTGTCTATCGCAGCTGTTACCCTCCTGGGCTGCAGATAGAGGGTTTTTGCACCAGGTGGAAATTTGCTCAGGTATTTTTTGAGAGATGCTACGAGGCAACGGGGATTTCCTAGCTCCTCAAACATAGCACCCCTACAATTTTCTCTGTCTATCTCCAGTGGTTCTTAATAAATATTTATTTTTGGTCCTTCGTTGAATGTCATGGTGAAATACTTTACTCCATTCTCATCAAGTTTTAGAATGAATGAAAGTCAGGCTTGACATCCTGATTCCCCTCTTTGCCCCCGCGTCCAAAGTGCAACTAAATATTGTACCCGACCTTGTTCAGTAAACCTCTTGGATTGTCTGGATTTAGTGTTGGGGTTATGCTTTCACCTGTGTCTGTTTGCTGGTATGTGTGTAATTTGTCAGCAGGATTACACAAAGAGGACTGAACCGATTTGCACCAAACTTGGTGGAGGGGTGGGGCATGGGCCAGGGAAGAACCCATAAAATTTTGGTATGGATCTGGGTACAGGGGCACATCAAGGAATCTTTTTTTTCACTTTCCTTAATATTGCGAGGGATGGCAGTTTTTTGCCTTGGCGAAGGTATTTGCTCTACTGAGTACCATTCTAGTTTATGATGTGTTGGTCTACAGGATGAAATCGGGGGGGTGGTGTGGTTTTTTTTTGTTTTTTTCCCCGCTCTTCTAATCTCTTTGACACCACTTTTGACACCCTTTAGTTGTCCGGATGGATCCATTAAACTGCCCCAAGTATCCAGGCTTCTTTCCTTCCCTTAGTCCTCTTCTGACGACCATTTATTATTTAACTCAAATGTTAATTGTGGAAATATGTACATCTTTGCTGTTTAAAGTTTGTCACTGTCAAACATAGATAGGCTAACGGCCATCAATGCAACTAACTGTTATTAGAATGCCTATAATGCGGAGTGATACATGTAGTTAAAAGTCCAAGTGATGTTATTCTCTTTGTTAGCTCTCAAGGAATGCCTCTTGTCCAATCAAATTACTTGGTCAGAACTAACTGCTGTATATTTCCTAATGCGGGGTGAAGCCTGGTTCGTAATTGTATTCCTTTTCAATGGGATGCAAGCACTGCTCTTCTCAAGGCAGCGTAGCCGACAGCGTATGATATGCATAAATGTCAACACCCATGCCTGTTGTTTTTCTTTGTAAAATCCTACACACTGGTGACGCGTGGTAATTCTCCAGAGAAGTGGCAGTTTTATCACATTCACTCCCTAGATCAGCACATCTCGGCTACTGTACCTTGACTACTACTTCTGTCAGTATTTTGCATGTGATGTGTGCTCACTGCCTTCCTCAAGTGTAGCAGAGAGAAGAAGAGAAGTGGTTGTGGAAGAAAGAGTATAGAGAAAGAGGTACATAGGTAAGCAGAGACAACAAGCAGAGCCCAAGGTGATGTCTTCAACTCATAAAAATTTTTAAGTTACAACAGTACCTCGTTTCTTTCCACTTCCCATTGCATATTAATTAATAATTTTTCAATCTTCAGTTGTAGTGGTTTTTGGATGGCACTGACAAACAATGTCACCTTGCCTTTAGAGGCATCAGATCAGAAAATACTCAGAAAATGCTTTGTCAGTGCCAAAGCATTTTGTGTTTAGTTTGGAGGACTTAATGTAGAAATTGTACCTTACTGTATGAACTCTAGATAACAATATCTCATCCTTGAATTGGACACTACAAATCAACACTGAATCGCACAGAACAGAAAACTGCTACTTTGTGCCCTGGCTGTCTTACAAAACTTATTGCCAATCTGGCTGCAACCCAACCAATAGTGATCAGTTGAGGAACAAGTAACTGTGTCATGATCAAGAGGATTTTAGTATTTTCCAAACTTGGAGTTTGGGTTTACTGCTAGCCACCATCTTGGGAGCTGCTTGGAGCCAGAAAAGCACATTTGGGTGATTGATGATGAGAGTACTCAGCCATCACCTTGATCAATTTGATAGGCGAGGCAATCAAGGTGGCAGCAACCTCAATCCATCTCCACTTTAGATCTTTTTAAATCCTCTGAATTGAACAATTATTTTTTTTTAAAAATCACCACTAAAACACAAATTAGAGGACGTAACATTAGCTATAAAGACCCTAATTCAGGTGAAAAAAAAGTTTACTGAATTTTTTGGACCCGATGTGTAACTTTCATTAGATAAATTGCATCTCATAGGGCTTGAGAATGTGCTTCAGACTTGATTCATGGATGTTGCTTCTTGCAAAGTCCTCCTGTGACAACATTTTCCGATGGATTTAATTAAAAAAAAAAAAAAACAAGCAAACATTTAAAGAACTAGTTAGAATGACATGGTGCAGCCCCATCACCTGCAAGGTCAGGTGTAGTTGTTGCCATCAGACTGCAGGTGAAGGTAGGTAATTTGGCAAGTTGAGACTCTGGCTATAAAAACTGGCTCTTGGGAAGTGAATGTCACCTCTTGGGTGGGGAAGGAACAGTAGGTAGAGTTGGAGGAGAAGCATTGCCGATAGGTGTAGTTGGGCTCACCTCTACACACAGCAATGGAGGCCACCCCAAGATGCTCCCGATTCATCGGGATATCTCCCAGTGGCCAGTCTGACTGTGACACACGGTACGATATTAACATGGTTGTGTGAGAGAGAGACGGGGGGGGGCTGCAAAACCTTATGTTAGAGATCTTTAATGTTATTATGAAAAGTTTTAAAATGTTTGTATTATGAAACTATGGCGGGACAAATTAGACTGGCATACTGCCAGTCTAGGTAATTAATGGGTAATACTGCATCTCGTATTGGTTTGCCTAGTGTGGCTAACGTTAGCAGTGCTAGCACCAGAAGCCTTCTTTCCTTGCAGGTTAACGTCCACGTGCCCGAGCCGAATGTGGTTACGCATTGCTCCGGTCAAGTTGTTATATGCCAGTGTATTCTGACACAGCCTACATACAAATATTTTCTCTTTTCCCCAAATTGGAACAAATTTTAGAATTTCGAATAAAATGTGATGCGGTTGTGTTTAGGAGAGGAAGTCAAATAAACTCTATTTATATAGCCAAATACCACAAATTTGCCTCAAGGTGCTTTACAATCTGTACATAGTAAAACTTCCGTATCTAGCTAAACATATTGCTTACCTATTTATTTATTTATTTATCAGTAAACTAAATTTATAAATAAAATTGGAGGACTGCTCTGGCCAGCAAAGCTGTGCTAATCAGATAAACTTGATACCGAAGCATCTGAAAAGCTGTCTGTGGAAGTATTTTGGGTTCTTCACCATAAATAGCAAAATTAACAACAAATATACGGTTGTTTACCGATTTTTTTCAAAAAGCACTGTTAAGTTAGCATGATTTATATGCAAGAGTAGGCAGCCCATACTACGACTATGTTTTTTTTCCGTGGAAACAATCCCTCATGTTTGAGTAAAACATCAACACATGAAAATGCGTGTAACAACATCATATTAATAGAGCATGGTATTCAGATAAAACACAACAGCAAGGGCAATTACGGTATTTTTTATTGATGGCATGTATGCTCTTTGTGTCCAGTAAGGTTAACTAGTCACCTCACTGACTCAAGCTCTCTAATCTTACTTTGAGCCTGGGTAAGCAAACCCTCCTTTACAGAACTGTATTAAGATTTGCTCTAAGTACCCACATTAACATTATCTTTCTTCCTTTCAAAAGTAACACCCCTTGTGCACAAAACGGTTCAGTTGTGAAGGATGTATGAGCCAAGTCAATAAAAGTTTTCCAGCCCAAGAACCACTGACCGTCTCTGTTTTCTCCAAAACCAATTTGTCCTGAAACTGTGGGGCCTCTGTTTTTAGTGGACTTTGATCCACAGCCAGCATTTTACAAGGACGTTTAAAGAAAATACCTCAGCATAAATCATCTGACATTGCCACTAAAAGTAAGGTGGGATTTAAAATATGGATAATAAAATACCTATATTATTCAATATGAAGGAGTCACATGAGTTCACCCATAAACTGTTATTTTACCCAAACCGTTTGAGTCGTAAATGAAAGTAAAGGAGTGTAATCATCTGTGTAGCGTGTCTTGCTCATGATCTGATGTGATCTTATCTTCAGTATCTTCCTGACTGCTGCTCAGATAGCGGCAGTCCTGGCAGTGCCCTTAGACAACTGCTGCCACAGAGCATGTGCTCTCCCAGACAAAAAACACACCAAAACAAAAAACAAAAAAAAAACAAAACCCTGCATCAAAGCTGTTTGCAACATTGGCACCACTGACTGCATGACTGTGGACGTTAGTGACAGTTTAGAGTGGAAGATTCGAGGGAAAGGAAGGTTGAGTATGACGAGGAAGGAGATGAAGATCAAGTATGGAAACAATAAGAGCTCTGATTTGGGACAGTGCATGGTGGCATTTTTTTGTGCAATTGTGCAAAATGACTTTCCGCGCTTGTGCATTTTGGGTATTTCGGTGACTCACTGTGGACTTGAAGTTGCGGAATTTGGAGAGGAGATGCAACAATGTGCAGGGCTGTAGTCGGCATTTTAGAAATACTGAGGTCATTAGTTCAAGTGATCCAGATAACTGAAAGAAAGTTTTGATTAGCCTGACTCATTTTTCAAGTATTCCAAAAAGTTCACCTTTTATTTACTAATTTAAAAGTTTAATTATACTTGCAAATGTTGTGTATCTGCAAGGTCTGTACATTTTATCTTTTATGATCTAACAAAACCTTCTCCTCTTTGTCAGAGTTGTAATTCAGGTGGAATAATTAAAAAATGTTCTCTAAGTGTCTATTTATTTTTGCAAAAAACAGTCAAATTCTAAGATATTTAGTCTAAAATACATCAGAATCTGTATTAAAAACATGTTGAATATATGTATGTAAACTTTTCTTTGTCATTAAATTATCCACATTTAGAGAAATGTTTTAGAAGACCTCAGTGTCCTCAAGGGCAGTTATGACTCTGGCGACATGCCGTCTAATCAAAATAGTCAAGATCTGAGATTAGATATTAGTATTTGCAAAATTATGGACAAGTCACTGTTAATAGTCAGTTAAGTGCTATAGTCATAAATAAGTCAATGTTGTCTTAAAACAGTACTGAGTTCCCATATGTACAGTGTTATTTGTCTCTGTAAATGTTCTAAGTGATGTATCTTCCAGTGTTCCAAATGGATGGATGCTGAAAGAAATGAGGACTGTCAAAATTTGAATGTTCAATGTGCATGTTGAATGTGAGTATTGTCTTAAGACACTGTTCTGTAAATATCATAAGGCTATTCTGAATTACCATAAGAGGTTTTATTTCAGTATTAGTTGCTAAATTTTGTTGAAATTTGCGCTGATGAGGCAGTCAAACTTAACTTGGACCTCAAGGTAATATTTAGCCAAACATAATTATCAGTTCCCTCATGTAGACAACTGGACCATTAATTATAACAAGCCCATCGTGCAGCTTTCATGAAACATGCCAACTCAGCAGAGTCAGCACCTGTTCTGTTAGTCTGACACTGACCGACATTCCCATATTCACAATCTGGCCGCATCAACCCTGCACAGACAGCACTCCAAAGCTGCATCATCATTTCCTTGTTAACAAACCTGACAGTGATTGGCAGGCAGGTCCAATTACAGCAGCAACGGGCTGACACCAGCACAGGTCATCAAATTCCCATTTGGACTTCCAGTTGTCAGATAGTCCCATTGATTCACGAGCTGAGGAATCTATTGAAAGCTGATGAGATGTTACTGTCCAGGTCTGGGGAGATTAGTCTGGATGGGTTGAATTAATAATGCATCATGGGAGAATGACATGATTTAGTTGTGGTAGAGAGGATAACCCAGTGCTTTTATTATTCTACATAGTGTTAGAGAGAGGTCTCATTCTGAGTCTTCATATCATTTTACACATTCGAATGGAGCAGAATTTTGTATTAACTGTTTTGTAATCTGAAGGTTTAAATAACAGGTATGGTTTAAGTTGGAAAAACATAAATATGACATAAGACCATACGGATATTATTAAATGTACTGCACAATGTAATCAGCCTTTATTACGCTTGACTCTGCCAGATGATAGGGCATGACCCACTTGGCAACCCTGTCTCCTAAAAATTATGTATAAATACTCCTAAATGTCTTTGCCAAATAAAACAGAATCCAAGCGGCATTACATTTCTTTTAAGAGACCGTTTTGCACTGGCCTAAGAATATAGACACAAAGACTTAAATTTAGCCTGACCACAACTGATCAGGGAGAAAATAAAAAGCTGGATACTAACACTTGGAAAACCAGCACTGACATACAGTATGTCCCTGTGACAAGTTTGCAGTTGAGACAGGTGTGTTTTATACAGGTGTGTTTTTAAATAGCAGGTTTATAACGAAATCGTGGCACTAATAATGACACTCTGCCCTCTCCGGTCCTCTGGAAAATGGAAAGAAAAACATTAATAATCTAATATTAATATTCCATTTTTTTTCCATTTCATTGAATTCTGACAAGTACAGCTTCACAGTAAATTGGTTTGATGAAGATCAGCTCTTTGTTTCATGTTAATGGCTGATAAGAGCACAATCTCTTCTGCTAATCATATTTTTCCCCATTAGCTGCAGCCTAGTCATCCAACCAGTTAGTCAGATGCTGTGAAATCGTTGCTCCAGTTCTGTCTGTGTGTGAGAATCTGGGTGCATCTGAGTGTGTGTATACTCGTGTGCATATGTGGCATTCTTTAATTAACTTGGTATTTTGTCCTTTCCAGGTCAGCAAAACCATGGAGAAAATATATACAACTTTAATGCCTCAACTTTCATCTCACTAAAATTGAAATTAGCAAACCACAATAATGTATTCTGGTTTGTTACAATATGAGTAAAAGATCAAAACCGCAAATTAATAACTCACTAAATTGGCACCAGTCTGAATTTCCAACTGCACAATTTCACCATGATTAATATCAGTAGATATGGCTACTATGCTAGAACAATCTGCAAAAGCAGTTCATAAGTACGTTGGAAAGCCATTTGCAGCAAGTAATTAGCTGTACTTATTCTGAGTGAATATCAATAATTTAAAACCTGTTGAGCATATCCTCGATTTCTCACTGCAGAAAAGACTGCGGATATACCGATCTAGGAATTTCCTCCACCAAATGTCTGCATCTAACCTCTTTCCTACCTGTGTCTTCCCATAGCAATGCAAACAACTCAAACTCGAGTCAAACAAGGCGACCAATTCAATATTTTTAGATTACCTTAAAGTGATAGTAATAATAGCAGCATCAAAAGAATAAAGAAGCGATCAGAATAAGGTTAAACATTTCCACATGAATCAGCAGCCAGGGGAAAAGGAAAGTATTAGTCCAGTTTTTTGAGTTTGGTATAATTCCTGCAGCTGCATTTTCCACCAGACAGGAGAACAAACTCTTGACTGAGGTTAGAGTAGAGTTTACAGTAACCCAAAAGATGAGATGAGGTTTTGTTATTTCTTCTACTGACGTTAGCGTATTAACCAGCTAGCCCTGGCCCGGCTGGCCCATCTCATCAATTTTCCGATAGTGAGTCACTGTAGCGTCCAGACTGCCCTGAAGAAGTAGCGCTGCTCAGAGGGAGTATTATAATTATATGTAAGTGCAACGATGACCGAAGCTCTTGGCAGGCGACCATCACCACTACCCGTCCCCGGCAAGAAGCCACGCTCCGTGGCAGAGAAAACTTACATATAGCCCCTTAAATGGATGGTTTCGGTCAACAGGCTGCCAAGTTTATGTTTTCTTGTGTTGCTAGAATAAACTCAGATCCCCTGTCTGTTGTGTATTTAGAATTATTCAGGAGAATTAGTCGTACTAGTGCAAAATCCAGGGTTTATTTGTTTTGGGGGTTTGGGAGCCACTTTCAGTGAGGAATGACATCGAAGTATTGGCAACACTTGTGAGTGCAAAACACAACTGTGATGCTCACTCATCAGAAATGTTTACCACTTTTGGCCTACCTGGATACACACTTGTTTGTTACATTGTTCAAACACACATTTTCTCTGCCTGAACACTTTACAACAACATGAATCTCGATTGTACATTTTTGTTGTCTGAAGCCTGTCATATTTCCCTAAACTCAAAGAGGACATGTCAGTAACATCACCACTAGGCCTGACTGCTAAGCATTAATGATTCAAATCATCAGTTCGAAGAGGGCGCTGTTAAGGTTGAAGGTTTTCCTGTAATTTCAAAATTATTACTTTCAGAGAATAGATCGCTCTTTTCCCAGGATTAGTCATCATAAAATAAGTTTGATTTTGAAAACAGAACTGGAGATGACACTTATTCCGATTTTCTGATGTTATATATTTATATATTTGTCAGATTATGTGGTGTATTCTTAGTGGAACAACAATTCTTCTTAAAAGTAAACTATTTTGGAGGGGGAAAAAACACAATACCAACGCTTTGGGGTCATTCCATCCTTTATTTTTCAAGATATCATCTTAACAGTTCTATGTCCGAGTGCTTCTATTGGAGTCAGATGATCTTTTAGAGAGCTGACCTGTGTGCATATTTGGGGACAGGATAGCCATTGCATGTAGCCATTTTGGCATGTTTTGGTGCTTTGAGGAAGGGGAGCATTGTTAATGGATGTTTAGGTTTTATGAAAATATTCTGCATGTGTGATCATTTATGATCATGTGTCACACACTGTCGTGCAATGTGCCCTGCTGCTCTGATGTGGGATGCAGGTCTGCTGGTCTGATTGAGCCACTTGTTGAACCATCAGCTTGTTCTGGAGAAAAAAAAGGGATGTAGATAAAGAATTGAACCCTTTATATTGCTGCACAGTAGGCTAATAACGACATTTCGGGGTCAGTTTTTAGCTACAATGTTGATAAGGTTTAAGGTCTCTTTAGGTCAGTACCTATCAATGCATATTTGTTTATTATGTGAACACACAGTGGAACAAATGCCTAAAATCCCAGGATCCCACAGGGACCCAAACCATGATCTTTGCTTAAACCTAACGAAGTTGGTTTTGTGCCTAAACCTGACCAAACCTTAATCATAGTGTTATTACAAAAATGGGTTTTCTTCAAAGATTTCTAACACTTTTATAAGCCACAGAAAAAAAGATGTCATCCTGCTGATACGGGCGTCAGATCAGAAGATGCCTCTACATGTTGTTTTAGAAGGCATGGACAAACAACATATTTTTTTGTTTCATTTCGGAGGACTTGCTGATCTTCATTCTTGTTTCTGTTCCCCGCTTCAATGCTCTCAGCTCCTTTGCTGAGTGGTATCAAAGTCAGCTTCTGAACCAGGCACTGGCCCTTCTTTTTCTACTGCCATCCAACATTTATCACCATGTTGGCTGACAGCACTTTCAAGAGCCGTGCAGCAAAGCACAGGACCAGGAAATATGACCAGGATTCATACTTTTTTTACACCACCAGTATTCGAAGCATTGACCCAGACAACAAAGGGCAGCAAAACATAAACGAAGAAATTTGGATACAGCCAAAATCACAACTATTGATTTTTCATACTGATTCAGCTGAATTAGGTATGAACTGAAACTCTTGGCACCTATTGTCAGGTTTATAGAAATACTACTAAACTAACATGCAAACTCATGTATTGAGGCTTTTCTTTAGTCAAGGTAGTTTCAAAGAAATGACAGGTCTGGCAGAAAAGCAAACAACCCCCCCCCCCGTTTTTTTTTTTTCCACGTGTACATTATTGAGGGAAAAAAAAGAGCCTGACTCATCCAGCCCTTCACTTTGATCCTTCACCCTCTGTCATCTAAATAGGATTAGATACAAATTTGGTTTTGTTTCAATAATAGTAGTTTTTTGATACTGTGGGCCAATATGAAAAGGAGAAGTTTTAACAGAGCTCCTCAATGCTGATGGATGACTGCAATAAATAAGCTCATTTGAAATAATCACCACGGTCCCTCTTGTCGCCTCCAACACCTCATTGGACGGATAAATTGCTTGTTTGTTTGTCCTGTTCACCAAAGCTCCTTATTCTCTGGCAGTTATGACAGGGATTACGGTTATTTTTGCTTTAACTTTAAATTCACGATGCCTGCTAAGAACTCAGGCAACATTTACACAACTTTATCCATGTTATACTAGATCAGTAAAACTCTATTAGTTATGTTTAATAGTTAAAAAGAGCTTGGCTTGGAGAGTTACAGGGACTACCATGGTTCAGACAGCAACAATTTGTGAGACCCCCCAGTGGTTAAAAGATCAAAACATAAAAGATTAGGAGATCTGTTTGAAAATACTTTATTCCAGGGCTGCATGGGCTCGAATTTAAATTTGTACTTTGGCAAATCCTCCTCATTTCATGGTTCTCCACAAACCCAACTGTAAAAATTATGAAAATATTGGAGGTATTTATGACATTCATGGTGTAACTGGGAAATCAAGCTTCCAGTTACAGTTCTGTTGGATGGGCAAGCGGCTGTGTTTACATATTGATTATTAAATTCGCCAAAAGGATTTTGTTTCCTTTTGAAATGGTCTAGCCAGGGGGGTGGATGTGTTAGGGTTAGAGAAAGAGGGAGGGAGAAACAACAATAGGGTTTTATTATATACGCCGCACATCTCATATCTGTGTCATAGTTACAACCAGAGCAGTCAGATAAAGACAGACTGTCTGTCTGGTTTTTGTGTTGATGCAAATAGTGACCTTGTACCTTGTGTGTGTGTGTGTGTGTGTGTGTGTGTGTGTGTGTGTGTGTGTGTGTGTGTGTGTGTGTGTGTGTGTGTGTGTGTGTGTGTGCGCGTGCGCTTCTGTCTGGAAATTCACACCTCACCACAACCTTGTGATAAAATAGGTGGGAGAGCTCAGAGGTGATTCTCAGTACATACTGAGTTTTTTGTGCATGCCTGCGTCACTTCAATATAACTTTTAAGCTACTATATTACACTAATTGTTTTTCTTACAGAAATGTGACCCTTTGAAAGTTGACATGGCTGCACGAAATATCAGAAAGTTCTTTTTCCTCTCTCTTGGCTACATCACTGAACTCCTTGTAACTTCTGCCAGTCCTGTGTATCTTCATCACTGAGTGCTGGTTTGTTGATTGTGCCACACCTAAATGAAACTTACATGTTTCTGAAAACTAGTGTTAGGATTTTGTGCATATTTCAATGGAAGCACAGCCATGACAACAAAATAATTACAGACATCTTGACAAACTCATGGTTCAACTTGTCTTTCTTTTTCTTTGAAGCTTTCAACCATAGTTGCACAGTTGTCCTGGAGATGATTGATGATGATGATGATGATGGTGATGTTGATGATGATGATGGTGGTGGTGGTGGTGGTGGTGGTGGTGGTGGTGGTGGTGATGAGGAATGCCATGAAATCATGAAATGTGGGTGGAAGCTTTGGGAACAACGAGTAACATGGACCTTGTGTTGAAATTTATTTGTCAAGTTGCTGTTTCTAAGGTCAAGAATGAAAGACAGTCGTGTCCCGCACAGGCAGTACTGGTAAAAGGATTTATCTTAGGTCTAGGGGATTTAAACACTAGTCTTATGGCTGTGACAGCTACTAACAGGCGAAAACAAATTTCAGAACATCTTGGTTGCCGCTCAAGCACAGGCCATACCTGGTGTTTCATTCTGGAAACCATGAACTGATTTCAACTGGTTTAATTTCATATAAGTTAACAAATAGATGCAGACGGAATCGTGTCAGTAAATATTTTTTTACAGCAGTTTTGTAGCAAAATCTACGATTCTCTCTGGAAAATCAAACCAATTGGAGAACTCAATAATTGTGTACACTTTGTACACTTTCATTGATTGTCTGAAAGTAATTGTGACTTTTGAGTGTTACAGACTACAGTTAACTGACCAAATATAGAAACACATTTCATTTGACTACAGTACAAATTGGTAATGTCTACACACCAACTTGGATCTTTGTCGGACCTGACCTTGTCTTTTTGAATAAATTTTGTGCCTTTTTAAATACAGTAGGCTTGCACCCATAACTGATGTGCTTGTTATTATACCCTTTCAGTACTGTACAAAGTTGTTACATCACATAAGGTTACTGTGTGAAATGACTTCCAATGCAACACTGTCAATCCACATAACTACGTTTGAAGAACATGGTGGCGAAGATGTCAAACTCTCCAGAAATGAGAATTAAATTTAAAGCCCTGATCCATCTTACTCCTAAATCAACCCCCCACTCCAGCATTTGCCTGCTACTGCTGTGAAAGAGACTCTGGTAACGAAATATCCAGAAAACTGTGGGTCACACCCAGCGTTGTAAACTCTCTTACCAGAGAGTCGGAATCCAGTCCGCTGGCCTCTGCAGGGCATTCTCTGAGGGCCATCAACGAAAAAGGGTCAGTGTATTTGTACAGCAACAATGAACATTTATCTACCTGCAACAGAAGTTGGAGAATATAGTCTAAAAGTTAGAGATGAACTTTTAGTGAGTTAAATAGTGTAGCTGCAAAGGATAAGAAAAGGTTATGAAAATTCGTAACTTCACTGCAAAGCTGTATTCACTATTGAAGCCATTCATTTTTCTATCTGTGCATCAACCTATGAAGCCATTTGATTTGGTTGAAGGCTGCATTGCCTGTTGATGCACACATCTTTAAAGGCAAGAGATAAAAGTAATTGAAACTGGGCGCTGTTGCCCAGCACTCCTGCTATAATTGACTCGCTACACCTCACAACAAACACGGCTCATACAACCTGCAGCAGACACCTTGGATCATAATTTCAAATCCACCTTTTCAGTCAGTCAGAAATCAAACCAGTTGAGTGCATTATTCTTGTTCTTACAGGATACGAAGTCCTCTCCAAAGCTCTCCCCGTTGTTGAATTAGATGCAGCCTTATACAGTACATGAAAGGTTTTACTCAGTACGCATTAAGAACATAAAGTAGGTCAATAAATACAAAAAACTGTAAAACCAAAGTTTCAAAAAGCTGGTAGAAGGAGGGCTTGATGGTTTCACTCTGCAGTCGAAACCTTGTTCTGTACCTAAATCTTATTAAAAGTTAGCATTCTCAGTGTTTGAAGAGAAAAAGGTCATTTAATGTTATCAATTTACAGGCAGCTCCCCTGACGATGAGCCTATTGACACAGTGAGAATATAGTGACAAAAGTAAAGAACACCATTCTTTAGATTTCTCAGGAAAAACTTTTTTTTTAAATTTATGAAATTTTTATGAACAGGCCACACATGAGTAAATGTTTAATTTCATCAGTTATTAATAGTTAACCAGAAATTCATAGGTACTGTCATGCAGTATGAGTAGAGAAATTCAAAAATCCCTTGTATTTTCTCCATAAGAATTTGGATATTCGGATCTACCAAAGCTTATCTTTGTTTCCACAGTCACTGTGTAGACATTTGAAAACATAATCACCATAAACTATAGCATCAATCTTCAAATACATGAGAAGAAAGAGTTACTTGTGACTCTTGGAGCTAAGATTTGAGTCAACAGCTGAGTATATTTCTCGACATCTCAGTAAAAGAGAGCATCAAACCATTTAAAGTGTTTTACAGTTCTATTAAAATGGACAGCTAATGGTTGGTGAGAACGCCACATTAGGACACTTTATAGATAAGTTAACTCAGTAAATCAGTGCAATTAAAGTCAGCATTAAGGTTATCCACGTACAAGCTCTATTTATAATTTCTTGCTTTGTTGCAGGTTCTCCGTATAGATCAAAGGGGAACTTGAGTCCTCTTTCTTGAGATAACAACTGAAGCACATCTTCACATGTCTTCTATCTTGTTAGTTTAACCGGCTGCTGCTGTGGTTTGCTTTTCTTATTCACTCACTTATGCACTCTGTCTTCCTTTTGTGTGTTTTGTGTATGCGTGTATACGTGTTGGTCTCTTGTAAATGGCACACATGATGATATATATATGCATGATGTATTATCTGAAATTTGAAGATGTTTGATCTGCTCATTACTCTGCTTTAATCAGTGGGGTTTTTTTTGGAATATTTTGACATTTAATGCGTGCATGACCTTTCCTAAACTAATCACAGTGGTACAACACGCTAAACAACTACTTTAAGGCTTGTTAAATCCTCAAAATGCATGAATAAAAATAATACCTGAATGTTTCTGAAAATTGCTTTAGGCTATTTCTTTCAACTGGACTGATTGGTTGCTGGGACTGTTGGTTCTGTACTCTGGATTCTCAGCTTCTTGTGTCCACAAGTGTTAATCTGTAATGCATACTAAGTGTGTATGTGTGTGTTTTTTAATGATGATTCCATCTGCGTGGAGGTTTATCATAAAAAACACAAAACACCCAGTTAAGGGAAGGTGGTAAGCGCTGTCCCCCACTAACTTCAGGTTAATGCAGACTAGATCCAAAACGGACACCTCGAAAACCTACCTGAACCCGACACGCATAAATACATTTTCGAAAAAGCGACTCACAATTCAAGGGGAACCCATGAACAGCCAGATCCGTGGATAATTAGACCTGTTCCAAAATGCAGTCAACCCGACAGACCCTGAGAGAAACAGAACACAAACATTGGCAGCAGCATATTGTGCTATTAATTAATTTCATCAATTAACAAGCAGGCGCAGTAGAAAAGATCGACAATGTAAAAATAATATTAATAATGTCCTAAGCACAAATGTAAAGACATAGAAACTAAAATGATCTATTTATATGCTTCAAAGTCAAATGATTATAAATAAGTTAGTCCTATTTCTACCTCCTGCACCAACAATAAAACATTCTGTGGCCAACTGGGCGATAGATGGGCATAAATCTTGCAGGCTGCTCATTTTCCTAAAATAAGCCTGGCTTCAGTTCCCTCGTCAGAAGGAAGCTCTGGTGAGCTGTGAAGTTCTCACCCGAGACCTGTGGCAGTAAACCTGATTAGATGCAGTATTTTGGACCTGGTCAGAGTCGGGTGCCCGGTCAGGTCTTGGTTCCTCAGGCCTCTAATGCAGACTCTGAAGGATAATTTTTGTGTCCATCTGGTGATTACCAAACTGACTTCAGTCTGTTGTCTGAAGTGCACTGCAGTGGGGAGTTTTTTTACAATCTTCTCACACATCAGCACTTAACTGTGACTGACTCAGCTGTTTTCTCTCTACTTTTTCCAACTTGAAAAACTCAGATTTTTCTTTTTTCCCCAGCATTGCAACATGCTGCTCTGATTAATTACTGCAAAGCAAACGACAGTCACTGATCAAACACCCGCTGAGCTGAATCAGAAAGATCCTGACGAATCTCCACTCAGTATCAATGTAGATGCTACATGACAGTTTAAAATGTTGCTTCACTCATTAAATACATAGTTTTTTCTGTGTGATGTAGCACCACTGCTCGCTTTCCTTGTTATACTGTATAATAAATAATATAATATTTCACAGAAATGTAATAATTAGGTGTGACATTAGCCAAGGGGCTCTTTATTTCAGGGGAGGCAGGGTGCCTCCACTACAAAATGCTGCGGGAAACCTTGATGTGTGTACTGTGGTTGGAGATGCTGTCGGTCAGTGATGGATTGATAACCAAAATTTTCATACAGTGATACCTGCATCTTCTTGTTAAGCATTGATTCTCATGGAGTAGTATCAGGAGTAGCTAAATACAGCAATGCCGCCTGCCCTATTTTGCAAAAATATACATATGATTCTTCCACTATTCAGCTATATTCCAACCTCTCTACTGAGATTTAGCTCTCACCTTGCCACAGTCTTCTGACCTCACAGTGACGGAGAGAAATATTCTATATATTAACAGGAAGGCTGACTACTATGCTGGAAATGCAATAAATTTGTTAGAGTTATCCTAAAATAAACACAACTTTCCTCAACAACAGCGCCATCTTAGCTGGAGCCCCTTGGGGACGCTGCAGAGGCCAGCAACGTGCAGGAAACTCCAGATTTCAGCTTTAATTGAACAGTCAGCGGTTCACAGCTACCAGGACTGAATAATCATTACAATCAGATGCAACAAATTAACTCTTGATTGTTCTGCTGTCAGGAGTTACAAGTAAAATGAATCTATAAATCAGTCATTCACAGTGGTTGTTTCCTTCTTTACAGTTCATGCTGTACAGTATGTTACTGATTTCCCAGAAGAAGTATGAAGCCATTTCACAAACCACAAGCCTTTTAATGAAAATGCTATAAATGTACAGTGTATTTGCTGAGAGCACTCGGTGATCTGTCCAGTGAGAGGGCACCCTAACCTTCTAGTTGAGGACGTCGCACAGTGTTGGAAAAGTGAGGTGATGTTTTAAACAACACAGCAACAGCATGATAAAAGATCATTGAGCCGTATTTGGTTATATTTATTCAAAAGGGAATTGCCTCCTGTTTGATTTGGACAGTATATTGACCTTCAGTGTCCTTTAGTCAGGCATACTCTTCTGTTTGAAGCCGTAGAAAACATGCACACGCACACGCACGCGCGCACACACACACACACGCACGCAAACACAGACACACACAGTCTCCATGACTTCAGAGGACATTACATTGACTTACATTCATATTTATAGACTTATTCTAACCTTAACCATTCTTCCGATTAAAATTTAATGATTTACGTTATGGAGACTTGCTTTTTGTCCCAATAAGGACAACAAGTCCCGAAAATGTGACTGTGTAAACAGATTAAGGTCCCCACAACAGGAGTAATACCTAGACCACACACACACACACACACACACACACACACACAAACACACACAGTGTGTAGCTGTAGAGAAACGCTGATCTTCTGCATGAGCAGAGATGGTTATGCAATGGTCTCACCACAGCAGGTGCGACACACTGACAGTGGCGTGTTGAGATGTGAGGAGGGAGAGGCGGACATCCAGGGCTATTTTTAAAGCCACTATCAGAAGCATCAGTGAGGTCGGCTCGGATGCAGCAATATTTTGCGTGCCCACTGACTTCTAGGAGGGCTCTTTAAGCTTTCTTTGCACTGCTGTAGTTTCAGTGGTGATCTAGGATGATGAAAATAAAATGCATATAGATGAATATTTGAAAAGAAGTGCACTTTGATGAAAAGGGACGTGCAGGGCCAGAGCTGTCAGGGATGAAACAGTTTTAAGTTTCAAGTGGTGCTCTGAATAAAAGGGCAAGATTATGCTGAATATGATACTGTGCTGCAGACATTATTTTTTAAGATGCCACATAATAAATACTCACGGACCATTTGGTCCAGGCATACTGTCTCCCCAGCCGGATCATTTGGTGAATTAAGCCTGTCAAGCATCTGTATATGCTGCATTTATCCATCCTCTCTCTATATAGCCAAAAACAAATCCAGCATCTCACTGAGTTATTAAAAAATCAACTTTGTACAACAGAGCAGCTGATTTACTCCCGTATCCGTGTTGGAACCAATATTGACTGAGGATCCAGCATCGAATATCATGATCAGTTACTCAGTGGGTGTATCTATGCACAATTGACTCTTCAATCTGAGCCCGGCTTTAGTTAATCTTACCTTGGTTACATCTTGCATTGCAAGCAGGCAACTGTGGCTAAGGACCCACTACTTTACACCCAGCGCCGAATTCAATTAACTGCCCAACTGGAAAATGAGTGTTTGGGGAAATAAAGCGTAGAACAAAGAGGCAAAGGAAACAGGCACATAACTATAGATGATGTGGTTGAGCACATTTGTTATGATTTGCTGGAGCAAAGCAACTGGCACAGTAAATGTTTTGCAACAGGAGGTATTCAGGGCATTCAGTTGTAATGTGAAAAAGTCAGAGAACAACATAAGAGTTCAGTACGAGAATGAAAATATCTGCTCCATATGTTGCGGAGGTCTTAACAAAACAACAAAATACCCGAATAAAAGAAGATTAAAACACAGGGATACAAAATGATGTTGAGTCAGTGCCTCTAGGCAACAATATGTTCAGTTTAATAAGATTATTGTAACTCATTAGGATATTATGCTTCCAGGACCAGTTCCAAACAAAAGAAAAACATTTTCAGTAACACAAATGAATCACCAGCCTGGCTACATAAAGCTACTCCCTAGATATGGTGATCTCTGGTATCTATAGGGTAGGGGTGAAATGCGGTGCTACTATCGGTATTCATATATGTTTATTTCAAAAAGCTATCTGTATTTGTATCTGTATTCAGATTTATACCCAAATGTGGGCAAGACCTAGACTAGAACACTGCTGAATTTAAACATATTCAGTTGTTTTCCACTGCCAATTATACCCCCCATTAAATGTAACTGCCAACAATATATTCAAAATAACACAATATTTTAACCATGTACCTAAATCAATCTAGTAATAAAACTCAATTCATATTTGAACTACTACGGAAATAAAACAGGAAGTTTTAACAGGTAAAATAAAGAAGATCTTATTGGGCCTTATTGCTGGATTTTTCTACATTTTGCATTCAGTTTCGAGATAGTCTTTATCCTGCTCTGCCCGGCAAATCTGTTGAAAACTGATAAAAAGTTCCTGAGGGTGAACCTCACTGAATGTCTGAACTCTGAATTTAAAAATATCTACACATCCCTGTTTTTAGCCTACAGCTCATCTGTTTATAATTTGGGAAATCTGCATTATCTGCATTAGTCATGCTGTTTTTGCTTTTTACACTGTACAGGATAGGTGTATCATACTGGAAAATTTAAGATGCATTATCTTTATGCATGTATACATGAATAATGTATCTTTTATTTGTTTTAAGGCTGGAACTAATAATTATTATCATTATCAGTTAGTCTAATGATTATTTTCTCAATGAATAAATTAATTGTTAAGTTTATTAAATGTCAGAGATGAGTGAAAAATACTGAACCTATCACAATTTTAAAGCCCGGGGTGACATCATTTAATTGCTGGTTTTTCCAACCAACACTCCAAAACCTAAAGATATTCAGTTTATCAGCTAATCAATTAATTGGCTAATCGTTTCAGCTCTAACCCACTTACAGTCCCACTGCAGGGGCAGAGAGTCTACTCTACTGATCCACTTTTCTAAACTCATCCCTACTGCAGACAGCTAAACACACAGGCCTGGAGCTATTAATCAAATGACTCACCTTAGAGACAGTAAACAAGCTCTGTCCTGACAGTGCAAGTGATGTACGTTACTACTGTATGAGACATTCAGCAACATTAGTGGCTGCAGGTGCTTCACTCTCTCTTCTTGTATCTTTTAGCAGGTTTTATCTTGTTGAGGAGTGGTAATGAAATAGGAGTGAAGTCTTTTTAGAGAAAAGCTGTTAATAGTGACACAGAAAACCAAGACTGCAACATGATTCCTCTGAGGGTTGTGTGACAGTCGCCAGAAGCTGGGGACAAACAGTTGTGACGATGCTCACGAGCAGAAATACACTCAGAAATCGAAACTCTTCTTCCTTTTTTTCCTACCCAGTCTTCTGTTTTGTTTTCCTCTCCTAAACCTCAGAGTTTTGGAAGGGCAACCAACTGTGGGCTTTTCATTGTAACCTCATGGGACGATACTGCCTCTATTTCATCTGAACACTTTAGAAAATCTGAAAATCTCCCTCCCTCTCTCCTCTCTCAGTCTGTTTCTCTCTCCTTTCTCTCTTATCTATCTTATTGCCCTCATGGTTGACCGAAAGAAAATCTCTTAATGCCAGAGGAACCATCCTAGCTTGTCCCAAAGCAATTACAAGTCTGGCTATTTCTTACCCTCAGCTAAACATATTGCAGAATGATATTGCATGACTTCCTTCTCCTACCTCTTCTGCCCAACGATAACAGTGAAAGGTACACTCATACAACAGTGAAACTGTCTGGGGAACTTCTCAAAGACTTCGCCTCTGAAGTTAAGCCTTTGGAAAACCTACTTTTGATTGCAGTTTGAAATTAAGAGCCCTAACTGGCAGCCTGCGTGGACAATAATACGAATATCAGAATGCACTAGTAATGGGAAAGTTGACAGGATTACAGCAGTGACTATAACCGAGACATACACTTTATTACATAAATATGCTGGCAATTTTACATATTGTTCTCTGGCCAGGTAACACATTTCTGTAACACAACAACATGGCAAAAGTCTGAAGTCAATTACATGACATTAAAGCAAGTATAATCAATATGTTTATGTTGACACTCGATCATTATTGGATCAATACTAGCTCCTAGTGATGAACCCACAGAGAATTATCACCAGACTCTGTAATTCCCCTCAGCTCCCTAAAGCATTTTAGCATCTTTCAGCTAATTGTTTTGGTTTTTACAGCCCGCGAAGTTACTGATTTGGTTCATTCTCACTGCTTTCATCAGACAGACAATATAGGGACCGGCTGGTGAACACAGTGGGACACTTAGCAGTTAAGAGCCAGACAATACCCATAGGAGTTGATGGAGGACTAAAAGTTGAGTGAATATTGGACCTGCAATCATCAGGTGGCCAGAAACATGATTCAAAATGAATGATAATATTTCTACATATCTGTTTGATGTTTAAATAACATAGCAACTGTTTGCTAACGCGTTCACTGTATCAGCTTTTAAGGTGATGATATGTATGTTGTGTCGACAACAACTGTGTTTCTTACACCTCCAGGTAGCAAAAAAATCAGTTAATGCAGGTTTAGCATAAAGCCTATAGCAGCTAGGAGCTGAATAAACAGGGATGTAAGAGCACTGTAATAAATCTGTCATTTAATTATCACCTCTTATCCATAATAATTGTAAAATTGGTTTAATAAAGCACAAAATACTACAGCCATGCTAGTGGCTCTGTAAAGCTGTACTGCAGCTTCAGCAGTGCTTTCAGCTAAAAGCTAACATTAGCATGCTAACACGTTGACAATGCTAACAAGTTCATGTGTAGCAGGTATAATGTGTGCCATGTTCACTTTCTTATTTTAGTGTGTCAGCATGCCAACATTTGCTAATAAGCATAAAAACAAAGTACAGCTGAGGCTGATGGGAATGTTGTTAGTTTTGCTGGTCATCACTTTATTCAAAAATTAAAGTATTGGGCATATTGAAATTTTGACTTGATGATGGTGCTAGATGAAAAGTCAAGGGATCGCCAAAGTTATTCTAATTCATCCTGAAGAGGACATGAATTCCTGTACCAAATGTTATGGCAGTCCATCAAATAATTGAAATATTTCACAAATATACAAATCATACGGATCACCAAAGTGGGCAGGCTTCATTCTTTGGGGACCGTGAATGTCTGTATAAAATTTCATTACATTGAGATAGAAATCAGTCTGAACCAAGGTTGTGAACAGACATACACTGCCATTCCTACAGCCATGCTGCTAGCATAGCTTAAACAAAAAAGGTATTTACAACATTTTCTTCCTCTGCAGTGCAGGGAAAAACAGCGTAAACATTTTTTTGAAAATTGCAATAATATCAGACCATCAGTCTCCCGAAATTTTCAACTTTCACCCATGCTCACTCCTGACAGTATGAATAACCAGCAGAATACTTCACATATAACACAAGAGGAAATACAGAGGAATAAAAAATGAGTTCCAACCTAACATCTTGTCATTTTTGACTATTTTTGGGCGCTGTTTGAGTGTATGAAATAGGTGGTAGAAGTCTACAATTTATCTAATACTACAATTGATGAGAACATTTGTTAGACTAGTGAGAAGCAGGGGTGAGTGTTCCTTGTGCTCATGATGGTCATTTAAGTTACTGAGGTACGCGGTTATTGTCATTCAACTGCAAAATAGGTTTTATTTTCCTACAGCGGTGCACCCTGTGAGAAAACTCAAAACACTCTAGTCATTTCCCCCTGTGTACCAGGGGCCAAATATTGTGTGAACATTACAGCTCTATCTATAATGATCTTGTAACGAAAGCCTAAAAGCCATAACGGATACATGAAACCCGAAATGTTACATATTCCATGTGTGAAAAGGATCAGTTTCACTAACAGAGATGAAGAGAGATGCTGCAATGTGGTCAAACATCCTTTTGCACAAACAAACAGTGACAGACACTCGGTCTACTCTGCTGTACCTTGAAAACCGTGTATCAAATTCACATGAAGGTCAGCTGACGCCACCTTTTTTCATTTTCTCTGTGACTATACAAACCCAACATTTTTATTCCCTTTCTTGCTAACAGGTGCTGACTTATTGTTCAGGAAGACAGTTTTCTCCCAGAGGGGGCCGGGTCAGCCGCTGTGCCGAGCCTGAGAGAATGAAAATGGAGGTGACAGGATGTTGATGAGGAGGCCCAAACCGTTAACTCCAACCTTCATGTCGTGGAGTGCTCCACTCTGGCAGCCGATAATGAACCTGTGAGGCTGCGCTCTGCTAACCTGTCACCCACTCACCCAATCATTCATTGCCAACCTCATTTCCACCCCAGAGACAGTCAGAAACAGGCACACACACACACACACACACACACACACACACACACACACACACACACACACACGGTGGTTGGTATTCAGTATTAACCATCAGATGTGTTGTTTGCAGACAAACAACAACACATTTTGTGTGCTAGTTGAGTCAGGGCGACTGATTATATACATTGTGTAGATGAATTTAAAATGTGGAAATATGGAGTAAGTAAAGAGTACAAAACACTTGAGTGAGTTGTGACGTGAGAAAAATGTGGAGGTAGATGAGGGGTGTGTGTGTGCGTGTGTGTGTGTGTGTGTGTGTGTGTTGTGCTGTGCACACTGCTCCTTCGCAACTCGCATGCCCCCCATCTGAGCTCCTGTGCCCAGCAGACTGGATCTCTCTCTCCTCTTCCTCAATCCCTCAAACCCACTGATGGAGAACACAACCTCAATATGTAAGCTGACGGAGGATTTTCATCCTCACTCTCATTCCATTTCTTGGTGAGCCAGAAAGACCTTAAATATTCCCATAGAGTAGCAAAGAGGGGAGGAGTTAATTCAGGTGACCATGGTTCTGGAAGAAAAAGCCCTGTTCATTTCCTTGCATAAATAATGTTAGGCAACTTGCAGTTGGAGCTTTTCGTAGGCCCGGATTGAAATAAAACTCTTGGTTAAATCATCAGCACTAAAAATGAGCAACTGTGTTCTAAGGGACAAGCCTGTGTATATACAGTCATCTGCTACGACTTCCAAGGAGCATTTCTTTCTCCCCCAAAAGAAACAGCAAAGTAAGTTGGTAGTCATTGCCTTCAAAACTGACACAAGACTATTTTCTGATCCTGTGCACGTATCGGCAGGACATCATTATATAAAGGTCCACTCTGAAGGTCCACTTATTAGCAATTTACAAAACTCAGGTCATGTCGTAACAGATGGTTGTACTGTATGTCGGGGGAAATTGTAATTAATATCTCTGTTCAAAGATGATCTTTGGCATCAAATGTAAACGGCTGGCAAATTAATTAATATGTCTGTTTTTTTTTTTCTGATCTGCCACTGCTATAATCAAATCAAAGTTGTGTTCCTTTCACATTTCACTTCTGAGACACAACAATTAATTTATTCACTTGAATCCCCATTAGCTGTCACTAATGTAACAGCTACTCTTCCTTGAGTCCATGGGGAACAAAAAAACAATAGCAATACAACAAATCAATGAAATTATATAAATGACATAAATTAAAAGCTAATTAAAATAAGATTATACAGATGTATATATGCATGAACATAAATAAATACAAGTCATTACACGTGAAACTGGTAATACAATAAAACAAGGTACAGTGCAAGTTACGTCTTAAGTCTATTTATGACTCATTAAGATCTTCTTTAACTTATTTAGGTTTTCTCTAATAATCAATGGCAAATTATTCCACTTAATGGCTGCCCTCTACAGAACAGTTTTCTGTGAAACAATAGCTCTAGGCTGAGGAAGAGCTACCTTATCCATAGTCATTTATCTACGTTTATACTACTATTACTACCATATCATTACTGTGTACTACTCCATTCACATGGCCACCAGAGGTCCTTGTCAGGGAAACATAAACGCAGGTTTTTTTAGGCATTTTAGCAAACTACTATTTCTTTGTTAGTATTAATATATTTATTGACAATTTATACCTTTTTATAAGAAATCCAACAGTAGAGAAATGACTGGAAATGAGTTGAGAGAAAGATGGGGACTAGTATGCAACAAAGGACCGCAGCTGGGCACCGGCCGGGGACATTGTATTTCATGGTCGTGTCTTAAGCCACCTGGGAGAATGCAAAAGTATCATGTCTGTTATCTTTCTGTTAAGGAATGTATCAGCATTTCAGTAAAGAAATATCCGATCACTAAATTTAAAACTCTGTTGCATGTGCCGTACAGTGGTGAGCTGGAGCTGCAGCTTATGTTTTGTCTAAACCTGATAAAACATTCATCAGTTGAAATGAATTCACTTTCAGATTTTGGGTCAGTTTTGTTTTAAATTAGCAGCCATGCTGTGGTGTTTTGTTTATAACTCTAACGTCAGCGCACTGTGACTTTGCTACTGCTCTGATTCGCACCTCTGACTTGCTCCTTTGCAACAGCATCAGAAGCTGAGCCTCATGGGTATCATAGTATTTAAAGCCATCTGCTATACTGAAACTAATTGGGGAAAAAAAAAAGATTTCTCAAAAACCAAGAATCCATTCAAATCATTATATCATACTATTCGGGAAACTCCTTTGTTTCCATGTTGAGGAATATTTAGGATCATTAAAAGAAACTGACAAATGCAAACTCATGGTGCTTAATAATACTTCTCTTCCCATTGAGCAGCTCTGTTCTTCTCTTTCTTGCGGTGTCCTTTTAACCTCCTCCCGTAGACGACTGTCATCAATTTGAATGGCGTAGGTAATAGAGTAGTAACAACACTGTCCAGTCCAGATAATCTTTGTTTTCCCACATTTTTCCTCTTTCATTCTTTTGTATTCTAATGCCAGACTTTCACATTTGCTTTTTTCGTATCGAGGTCTGCTTGAGGCCACATTATTTTATCAGCATGGTTGCTCCTGGCAGCACTTTCTCCCACTGTGCAGCTATTGATGAAGGACTGTGCACAGGGAGCAACTTTTGGCTCCGCTGGAAGTATTTGCCTTTCCATAAAGCATTTTGTCTAGACAAAGTGAAATGGAATATAAATTAACAAACATTCTGAGATGCAAAATATGACCGGGAGGTGATTTAGTTTAAACTCAGGAACAGTCCAGTTCACCATCTGTATGATTTATCACAGCACTATATCTGTATTCCATCAAGTAGGATAATTGAAACGTATTTTAATTAAAACATTAGTCATCAATCAAAAGCAATCCACCCAACAATAAAATTGATGAAATTCCATTGTGGTATATTAGTGTGTTTCACAGAGGTTGTGTGTCATAAATAACATTTACACAGTGTTATAATTCCTGAAATGTTTTGACAAAGATGAGATTAAAGTTAAAGTACACCCTCTCTGCCTCATCAACATTCATATGGCTTGGACTCAGCAATGCAAAGTTGTCATATAATTTATTGTGACCACTTCACTGACAGCGAAACACAGCCGCATCTGAAACAGTGACTTGGACTTCGGCTCAGGGCTGCAGTGTCTCCCCCATGGCAATATGTGGCACTAAATTGGAAAACAATACATGCATCGTCACCCAGGCAGAACCAAAGGTCATTGTCTTTCAATAAATCAGTGGAGGCAATAGCATGGATGATTGTAAAGGCTGGCGGCCATAGTGGAGCTATGACTTATCCCCCTGTCAGTGTACTGGGTCCAGTCATTGTGCTCAGGCCAGCAGGGGGTCACACAGTTGAGCAGGAAGAGCTAAGAAACATGAAGTATGACACCCTCATGCGCACGTGCAAAATGCAAGCTTGTATACAACTACAAATAGGATAAAAACACATGTTACCGCTGTGGATATTTTCATTACTCAGTGTGCATACAGTAGGTGTGTGTGTGTGTGTGTGTGTGTGTGTGTGTGTGTGTGTGTGTGTGTGTGTGTGTGTGTGTGTGTGTGTGTGTGTGTGTGTGTGTGAGAGTCCCGTCTGTTTGCTGCAGTTCCTCCTGACCTTATAAGGCCGCAGCTAATCTGCAGTCAGCCTGTAGTGTCATTAGTCCTGTCATTTGTCACTATCCCAGCAGCTCATACCTTCAAATATTCATCAATGACTGTCTAACAGTAGCGTAGGTGATTTGCAATCATAATGCAATTATGAGGCTGTATCAGTGTGATTAAAATTTAATATTCCTATGCAGGACAAGGCTGCAAGTGGTTGTTTTAACAGTGATGACCACAGAAAATACCAGAGAGGATGTTGTTGCACCTTTGACTGGAAAAGAGGGGGAAAAAAAATCACAAGCGACAGGAACTTAATGAAAGGGCAGACATAGAGATGAGGGGGTATTAACCTACAAGTGGAGCAGTTGTCCACTAGAACCTTGGCTCCCCACGTATCCACCGCCTCTGTGTTAACTGTCATTCATGGGGATCAGCACCACCACCTTCAAGGTCAGTCCTGCTACAACAGAGTGATTCGAGGCCAATAAAACCAAACACCTGAGTGCCCTAGTACTGAACTGATCTGAGAGGAAGAACATGATTTCTTTTCCGCCTGATGATTTTCAAGACTGTTCAAAGCCCACTGGACACTAGCAACAATATATAAACTATAGCACTCAAACTGCTGGAACGCAGGATCTATGCTTGCAGCCCTCCAGTCAGTTTTCTTTATTGCTGCGTTATTGCTGATTGATTTTGCCTACCGAAGCTCAGGCCAATATTTGATCCGTACATACACAACATTTCAGTTTGTTATTTGTTATATATACACACACACATTTTGTTGTTTGACAGAAAATTAAGGAACAACAATTTTGTTTATCAGGCCCAAGGTCAACAATTAATTGGTTCCAGCTTCTCAAATGTGAGGATTTGCTGTTTTTATCTGATATCAATTAAAATTTTATATCAGTGGTTTTCGGACTTTTGGTTGAGCAGGTCACCTTGGCCTTTTGGGATGGGCATTTTCCACAATTTTTGACATTTTAATGACTAAAGGATTAATTTGAAACATAGATTGGTGCTTCACAAGCTTTTTAGCCTTTCACTGCTTTAAATGAAACTGTCTGTGTGAGAGAGCAGTTCCACCAAAGACTGACTGTCTCCTCAAATATTAAAAATGAATTAAGACATGCGAAAAGATAAAAAAAAAAAAAAATTATATAATTTTTGTTGTATGAGGAGATGTATGTACAGCATATCACTCTCTTACTGTACTATCTGAAAAAGAGACAAATTCTATACTAATACTAATTGTGATACAGCGTGTGAATATGTATATAGGTATATGGATGCGGTATAAAATAATGAATTCGCTTCCTACAAAGAAAAAAGACTAAATCAAATTAATATAGTCCATGATGTTGAGATCAGGGCTCTTTGGAGGCCAGACCATCTGCTGCAGGAATCCCTGTACTTCTTGTCTCTGAGGACAGTTCTTCATGGCTCTGGCTGCATTTTTGGGGTCGTTGTATTGATGCAGAATGAATTTGAGACCAATCAGACGCCTCTGTGAAGGCAGTGTTTGATGGATAAGGATCTAAACTCCCAAAATTCCTAAAAAACAGCACAGCACTAAAATAAAAAATAAAATCTCAGAAGATTGTACCACTGAAGTTTCAGTTTGTGGATATTTTCGAGTAATTTGACAAATAACATTTTTGGATTCTGACATTCAAACTTAAATATCATACAAATATCATCAGTGGATTAAATTGTTGAAAACCGGACAAACACTTTAAAGTCAACAAGGCCAACAACAGTGATTACAAATACTGTGCCAAATGAAAATAAGTAGAACTGTGTATAAAAAGAGTAATGAGTGATTTAAGTATATATTGTATTTTCTGCTTTAAACTGCTTTAAACTCATATATGTGGACAACCAGTTCTCCTTGACTCATGAATAATGTAAAAAACACAGGATATCTCATCTCGACACATATATAACTCAAGTTTAATCTGCTTCAGGTGTCTGTGAATTAAAAACTGGTGTCCATGGTGCTCCAGAGTAATAAATATGCTGAACTGCAGATTCACCAGCTCATTTGGAAACTTTTAGTAACTATCCATCTCCCAGCAGAGTTACAGTCTGTTAGTTCACATAGCAGCACTCACACAAATTAAATACAATAAAAACTTCTTCCAGTCTCTTCAGAGGCATCGGAGCATATTAATGAATGTGGCGCCAGGATCGTTTGTTTTTTTTAAACAATATTACAACCTGGAAAATAAATGCTGTCATCGAATGTTATCACATCCATCAAAACAAAAACAACTCTCCTCTATAATACAGTACATTACAAAAATACAGATTCGAATAAAGATTGGCAGATTGAGGTCAACATGTTCTGACATTTATTTTTATTTTGGAGTGCCGTTTTTGAAGTGAGCACCTGCCCTGTATGTCAAGACCCTGTCTCTGCTCTTTGTAACTGATTTATAATTCATTTACAGTAGCAGACTAAAATGAAAAATATTGGACAGGAAAAACATATTTTCCTCAATATTGTAGAAAAGCCATGTTAATATTTGGTATTAGTCAGAATAAGTGCTGCTACCGACGACTTCAATCAGTCACAGACATGATCATTTTGTGCTTTGATTGTCATTTTATGTGATGTGTTAAAAATGTGCAGTTTATATGGTGTGGGTGTAGGGGTTTAAGATGGAGGCAATGTACAGTTATCATAATGTCCCTCACATCCTGTCATCTTCTTATATTGACTTATTAATAAAGACATGCAGTAAAATACATAAAATTTGTAATTTACAGCAATATTACATCTACCTCCCAGTAGGGTGATCGTGAAAGGTGACTTCTCTTTGACAAAAAAGCTGATTTTACTGTGTGTCACACATTTTATCTGTAAATCCTGGTAACACAGACGTACGAGTTACTTTAGGAATATAAGCCTTAGAAACAATGAGATGCAAGCCTACCATATGTGGGCTAGACACACTTACAGTGCATCAGTCTTGGCAGCTGTAATGACAGTAAATTAGTGTATGGAAGAGCAAATACATATAAACAGGATATAAACGCCCGATTTTCCTGATCGTTAGTAATGAGGATAGATGTGTTATATATATTGTGTTATACACAGTCCCAGCGTTTCTGACACTAACTCACTGTCCCTGGCGGTTGACTCATTAACACTTTTGCAAGAAAATGTTTCATTTAAGAGATGATACATTATGATACATTGGGGAAAGTTATACTGAAAAACAATCCTGTGTACGTAGCAATCTACGGGTTGAATAAGTGCCCGTTTTGAAATTAAGATTCAGCCAGTGGTGAAAAGAAACGGGGACAGAGTGACTTCTACTCTGTCAATTACAAACTCGGATTGCCTCTTTCTTCTCCAACTGTTGCGTGAAACTTTTCCTCCTCTGCGAGCTTTCTCAAGGGAGGCGGGATTGAAGTGAAAGGCAGGCGTGCTTTACCTCTGCTGTCACAGGCGGTTTCAAGATGCAGGCTTCGTGATCTGCGGTCTGTTCTCCTCCCACACAAGACACTGACGCTTCACCTTGACTTTTAAAGGGAACACGTCAGCAACAGCAGTGACAGCAGACAGTCCTCAGGCCTCTGCCGCAATGAAGAGGGAGATCAGTGATGAGACTAATGATGCAGTGCATGAACGGACTCTTTAAATGGATGCAAGAGGGAGGCAGTAAAAGGTGATGATAGAGGTATCGCATAACATCTGATGCCAGACGGCTGGAATTATACAGCTAAAAGTGTAGACCAAATATTAAATGTAAATAGAAAAGCAGCACAGTGCATAAATCATTTGTGCACAATATGGTCAAAAGTATACGGACCCCCTTTGTCCTCATGTATGTGGACACCCTTGTCCCTGTACTTTTGTGTAGTCTAAAATTGTTTTTCATGGATTTGGTTGGCCTCGTAAGAAAGAACTATTAAGACAACAGTGTGGCAACAGAATAGGGAAGAACCAATTGCTGTTTTAACATAACAGTGCCCCCACGCACGAACTAGAACCACGCCTTATCGTCCAACAGATGGAAAACGTTCCCAGAAGGCTAGATTCTGTAATAGAAACAGAAAAATGTGAATTGAGAAGTTCAGCAGTGACGTATGGGTGTAATGTTCAGGTGTCCACCTACATTGGACCATGTTGTGTATATTAAGATAGAATTACTGTGATATTTGTGTATTTTTCTGTTCAGTTAAGTTACTTTAAAGCCAGGAAAAGTTATTCCAGGTATCCTAGAAAGAGACCTCCATTTAAAAAACAAACAAACAAAAAAACAAATAAACCCAACCAGCCCATAAATTGTACATGTAAGCAGCTTATTATGGCGCATGGGTTACATTTAATCATTAACAGACATCTAGCAGTCATGTGAGACAGCATAAGTCGATGCCCCATAAGTCGATGCCTATGTTCAAGTGACAAAGCCCTCTACTGGCCAGAGTCATTATGATGGCAGCAAAGGAGGATGTGATGGGGTTGTCGTTATACAGCAACAAAGTCCGTGCAGGGAGGAGATCGGTGTGGACGTACGGATCGATGAAACATTGAACTTCAACATGGGAGACCACTGTTTGTTTCGCTTTGGTGAATGCTGTTCCTATTAGCCACAGTTTTTCCATAACTTTAACCCCCGTGTTTACAATTGTAACCATGATGAAAAACGTGCTCTAACCTTAATGAAGGAGCATGTCCTCTTGTTAAAAACAACCCATGGGTCGTCTGCGCTAGCAGCTCATTACGACCCATTGTTACCTTTTATTTTTAGGTGACCCCTAGTGGCGGTAGTAATTATGCCGGGTAGCAAATGAGTGAGTCAGGCGATGTAGTATAAAGAGCAAAAAAGTCCTACTTATTTTAACCCAAACCACGATCTTGTCTTAAATCTTACCAGGTAGTTCTTGTGCCTAAACCTAACCAAACAGTGGCCATTCCTTAAGCTTAACCGCGTGTTTACTGTTGTAACCATGATGATGAAGGTCCGATACCAATGCCACAGTAGGGGCGCTATTTCAGGAGATGCTTCTGTGGGTTGTGTCAGAGGGTAGGGACAAACGACTCTTATGGTTTTTTTGGGTTGGAAGACCTGTTGCCCAGAATATATGTTGTTTGGCTGTTCTTGTACTTTCAGCCGTGTAGTGTATATTATAGTAAATAGAGATATGCTGCAGGAGGAAAATGAATAGGAAGACAAGTGGAGTAATTACCTTCTAAAAGGTGATTTCACTTTTCAAACATGTCATATGAAGTCAAAATGTAAAATCTCTAATGTATTTGTGACTTGAGCCTGCAATAACTTTTTTTTTTTTTTTTTTTTGCCAACTGGGGCCAGTGGAACAAGCTGTAAACACAATATTCACATATTTTAACATCATAAAGTTGTTATGGTGAACTTGTTAGCAAACAGTTAGATGCTTATTTTCACATACAGAGTTGTCTGTGTCCACCTGCTGATTGTAGGTCTAATATTCATTATCCTTTTAGCTCTGTTTGGGTTTCCACCAACTCCAAACACAGCGATCGCTATGTTCACCAACTAGTATTGCTGTTTCACTGAATACACCTGTCTGCTGTGGCAGGTTGATGAGAGCAGTAAGAGTGACGCAAAACCACAAAGATGTAGGCCATAAAACTAAAATGATGAGTTTCTCTCTTGAGCTGAGGGGAACTGCAGATTCGAGTGATGAATCTCTGTGAGAAACTCCTTTCACATTATACAGTCATTTGATCCATTGTTAACATAAAATATATGATTATAGCAGCTTAAAGGAAAATAATAACTTGATCTACTAATAAATAATAAGAGTTTAAACAGACTGTAATAATGTTTTCATAGGAAAACAAGACCAAACCCCTGCTCTGTTATTGAAGTGAGTCCCATACTGAAGACTTGATGTCACTCCATTCTAGCAGCTCTACAATGAGGAGGTGAGGACTGACACGCTCACGTACAAACGTGTAGCAACTCACACTTACAGACACACACACAGACGCGTGTATTCATAGACAAACAGACCGACAGGTGAGATCAAAGCCTGAGCAGCTGGTGGTCTCCCTCCTCTGGAGACAGACAGATGGCACGCCATTAATTAAGCAGAAACCACAGTGGAGTCAGCTCACCTGAGATTAACCGTGTCCCTGCCGTCTTTAAATAGAGACTTCTGTGAGGAAACTCTGAGGATCTCACACACACATCCTCTCATATAAACGAACTTGGGGTATCAAAGGACATTGGAAGACATAAAGTGTTTTATCCAGTTGTAAAGCGCATTAGCCATTCGCAATTCATACGACATAACTGAAAATAAAGCTAGAAAATTTAAACAGCATTGCCAAGAATGAATTAACTGATAAATAAATTAAATGATTTTGTTAATGTTGTGCCTCAGTTTAAGTGGGAAATATTAAATATGCTTGAATGCAGTCCAAGCCCCAAAGTAATGATTATTTTGGATTCCAAAAGAAGAATTTAATATCCATCTCTGAAATTATGTGCCATTGAAATTTTATAGTCAACCCCCACACTGTGTAAACTGTTACAGCCAACGAGTTGAGTGGTAGTTTGTGCTATGGTGTTTCCTAAATTCACTCCCAGTTACACCAGTTTTGGTGCTGCTGCAAAGCCCCTTGAAGTAAAATACGATTTCTTGCTTACAAAATATTATTTTGATCTATATTACAAGTGTTTTTTTTGTGTGATTATTATCACACTGCAGCTGATTCAAACTTAAACCTAATATGATAACACTTCACTTAGAGCCTGACCAATATTGTATTTTTGAAGCCAGTGCATATATTAATATTTTAAAGTTAAAAAATCTAATCAAATTATGTTAGTCCATTAGTTTGAGAACAATATTTTCCACGTTGTGGAAAATTGCCTTTGACTTTATCATTCAGTATTAGAAACAATACCAGAAAATTTTCAATGCAAGACAACTGATAAGAAAAACCTGGAGCACGACATTAGCAAAACATCATAATTTTAAAAAACATAAATACTGTAAAATTAAAACGGAGAAAAGGTTAGAAGCCAGATTATTTGTTGTCTCATCTTCAGTGTCTTGTCAAGGTCTTGTAGATAATTGTGGAAACAATGACTACCTTTGTATCATCTTTGCAATAAGAACTTAATAAAACTATGTGAATTCCAGTGGGGAGAGCTGCCGTGTTCTCTCAGGCAACTATACTGTATGCACCAGGCTGATTTTCCGCCAGGTTGTACAGCAAAAGTTGATCCAAATTCAATGTTGACCAGAAAATAGCTCACCTCCAAAGCGTGCGTCCAGTAGGATTGAGGCCTCAGTGGGAGGCAGAATTTACAGCAGCCACAATTTTACTGTAAGAAAAGTTCATTTAAGTAAAAAATCTTAAGCACTGGCAGAAAATATCAAGGAGGGTGAGGATACCAGGTTAGAAAATTAATCAAATCTGATGTGTTACATTCTGATGTTGTCCGTAGTGTCCTAGTCTGTTGACCTTATGTGGCCTGACCAAGTTTTCCTTTAGATCCATTCAAATTTTTTCTCTTACCTTCCAGTTGCTTTTGCTGGTTATATTAAATTCAGGTCAATAGTCGGCTCACACAGCCTATTACACATTTCTAAAAGTTAGGAGCATGTGTCCACATTTCGGAGGAAGTTATATGACCTGAAAAGATTACAGCTACCACAGATATTGGATTAAAAAGACTGAAGGTTTGTACAGTGTACACATCTAGCCCAACTAGCTTACTTTGTACTGTAGCAGTAGCTCAATGTTTCGGTGGTATAAAAAAAAGTTGATGACCAGTGATGATCAGCTTACTTAGTATGATGATGTTATTACGATATTAACATAATAAATAGCATTCTTCATAGACGATATATCTAAACCGGCCAATTTTTGCATTATTAGTCTGGAAGATGATTTATCAACATGAATTAAAACACAAACTCTCACCTAACTGCGTAATATGATAGTATATGTAATATGTAGAAACATGACCAGCTTATCCTGGTGGTGTCTGACAAACTAACAGATTTGGGGCGTATTTATAGAAGCCCCACCTCAACCCAGCATCCACCTGGTGGCTCTGTCATTCTCCAATCTTGTTCTTTCTATGTGCTCTACATACAAACAACACATATTTTCTTGAGAGAAATAATAGATAAACTCAAAATTGAAACGCTTTTGTTATGTAAAGATACATATTTGAAGTAATTCTTCTTTAAAGCTGGGTCGTACTTGTTGAGTCACCGCTATATATAGCACCCTGTGACGACCACTTACCGCTGGTTTATGTCTTGTCAGCGCATGCTACTATCTATCAACTGCCCTGCTGGAGGACAACGCTGCAGTGAGCCCCCGAACCTGCCTGGGAGCTCCTGCAGTGGACTCCCCACAGACCAAGCCAGTCGACACCTCCTCGGTTACCTGCAACAGCCTGTCTTCTCGCGTCAGCTCAGAGCTGTGCAGCCCAGCTTGAGGGCTTCACCCCTGGACTCCCAATAAGAGGAAGGCGGCGTGTGTGTGTGTGTGTGTGTGTGTTTGTGTGCGCGCATATATCAGGTTGGTGTACAGGCTCCTGCCAGGCAGTAAACAATTTGTCAGGTGGTGCTGAGTTTGGACGATGTCAGGCTGAGGTTGATGTGAGAGCCACGGCTCTGAGCTGTTTTTTTGTTATCAATGAAAAAAATGTGTCGGATGTTGTCATATTTGAATACTGAAAAAAATTCATTGCATATTAAGACAATTTGTTGATGTTGTAGTCCAGACAAACTCGGGAATAATATCAAGTAATAAAATATGGAAATGGCAGTATTTAAATAATGATTTCACAAACAACAGTTCGACAACTACTGTTGCTTCATGATTAACTTGTAAAAATAATTTTTATGTTAAACTGGATTTATAATAGTCAATATTATGTCATTTATCCAGAAATCCTCCTTTGAATCAAATCAAGTCAGTGATTTGAGCTCTCTGATTGCCAACACTTAATGAAACACTTTGATATAGTGGCGTAGCTCCCTGAATGAAGCAACATGGGAAAGAAAGACAGAAGAAAAACACACCGGAGTGAACCGGGAACAAATGAACTTTTAAAATGAAAAGTAATTAGTTCTGCTGAACTAGGCTCCCTGTGGCCTTGACGGGGCCAGCCACACACATCGATTCTGTCAGGAGATGTAGCGAGAGCTCCCACAGGCTGCGTGGCTCTGAACGCTGCTGTTCTTGTCATCACCATCACATCACAAGTGTTCCTTCGGTCTCCGCCCAATTAGAGGCCACTGTGCGCCCGAACCTCAGACGGCGTTGCAGAAGCTGCGGCAAGGGTAGGTGGAGGAGAAAATATTATACAGGAGGAACACGTTGAGTTTACGGTAATCTGCCCTTTGTCTCAATGACTCAAAGCAGCAACAAGGATTCTACTGGAGGAGCTAATCCCTCTTTCATAAACACATACATGAATATTAAATCTTAATGAAGTCAGAAAGGAAAGAATATGATTGGCTGTCTCTAGTCAGCTGGGAGAGAAGTAGCTAATGAATAAACCACTAAGAGTAAAGCATGAATGAGGCAGATGATGCCAAATAGGTAAAGTTGGCATCAAAATGTATTATTGCAGAAGACAAAGAAATCCTCACATTCGAAAAGATAGCATTTTTAGCTTGAAAGATGACTCAAACAAAGAATCAATTATCAAAATAGTTTGTATAAAACTGAAAGAGATCAATTTAAACCCCATTAAATATTAATTTATTTGTTAGAAACTGTATGCTGCACATTTGTTGAATTGTATGCTTTACCTGTAATTTACAACTACACAGATAGACAAATTGACCTGACAGACTAAAAAATGGTTACTTTGGGAAAAGAAGGTTGTGGTACGAGTGAATTAAAAATTACCTAATTACACCGTCTTTTCCAGGAACCCTCCTAAGAAATTTCACTTAGATATCAGTTCCTTTCTAGGAAATAATTTCAAAAAATCAATCAGTTGCAAAAATCAATCAGACATAGCAGGAGGGATCCAAAATAATCCAACAGCGTGTACATTATGTGCACAAATACAGAAATGTAGATGTAAGTCAAATCTGATGGGCAAACTCTCTCGCATGGCATGACCTTTCATATTAAGACTCCGTCATTCACATTCCAGTGCTAAATGTCACCAAATGTCACATCAAGGCCTCGGTACTGCAGCTGGTCAAGTCACAGGCAGAGATGTGAAATATGATCAGAAAGATATACTATAATGTCACTGCATGGTTCCCCTGCAATCTGCGTCTCCGTTGTAGACACCATGAAGAGCAAAACTGTCACAATGCACGAAACTGAAGCTGCGGTTTAGCCAATTAGGGCCCTGTGATGCTGAGAACTGTGGGGATATGTCTAAGGAATCAATAGCGAGCTAATTTCATGCAGGCCACAGAGCAGGGAGCCATGTCTGGTGATTATGTTTGGGAACAATGAGGTAAATAAGAGTGTTTACCCGTGTATTTATACATCTCAAAAACCAAATTCCTGGCTACGAACTCAGTGGCATTATACACTCTAATTGAAAGACTTGACAAATAGGCTGTCCGCATTCACAATCTTAGCATTGATTCAGGGGGAACGGGAATGGAACTAAAGCTTTACTGCAAAACACCATTTTGTAGACACCATTCTCAAGAAAAAAGTCTTAGGATGAGAGTGGCTTTCGTGGCCTATTCACAGTCGAGTCAGGTTTGCTGTGCAGTCTCTCGATGAGACCTTGGCTTCAGAGCCTCAGATGTTTTCACACTCCAGGACCAGCCAAGAATCTCAAGTGGTCATGAAACACACTTTGATTGGCAGCGTTTTGTCACTCCATCACTCTGCATTTAAACCTCAAAACAAGGAGGAGGAAGACGTCAGGGTGGCTGAAAAGAACCTGGGTGCTGAAATGTAGGATAAGAGCATTTACAGACTAAAAATAGTAACTGAAGCTTATGGGAAGAAGAGGTAGAAGGTCATTTCTTTTCTGTCGACAGCTACTTGATTGAGCTTTGCTTTTCAGTGTCATTAAACTTCTTTATCAATGTTAATTACATACATGTACCATAAAATATAATACTCATAGACAGAGCCAAAGTAGCTCGCCTCTGTTAGTTAAAGCAGTTGATTGTTCAAAGGTAATGGATTAGGTTCATTTCATATCCGCAAATATGTCGGCCAAAATAACATAAAACAATATGTGTAATTAACAATATGTAAATATATAACTACATTCTTACTCCAAATGCAGCTACCAAAGTAAGTCATCGGGCAAGTTTTCCCCACTGCGTTAAGAGATGTCTGAAAATCAAGTTTACCATGTAAGTCTTCAAAGAAACTAACACAGCCCCACAGAGACCAAATATGTGGTGTCTGAACTGCCAGAACATAAATTTCCACATCTTTCATCCATCAAGGAACGCAAAGTTTCAAACTTGAAAAAATGTTTCCTTGCTGGAAATAGCTGAGGAGTTTTACAACACTACAAGGAGCTGCTGTGAAGGCAAAGGGTGGCCCCAACTTATTAGACACTTGAGAACAACATATTTGGTGTAGTGTCAGTTTTTGTAGTTATTTTGTCCACCCAGTGTAACCACCAAAACAGTACCCTTTTTTTTTTTTTGTGTGATTCGAACTACAGTATGCCTAAGAGGTCAAATTACTGAAAGACACTTACTCGTTGGATGACAATCAAATGATAAAATCCTCCTAAAATTTCGGTGCTAACACATGCGCACTTGTTGTCACATGACAGAAATTTCTCACCTAGGTCACGTGGTGACACCCGAGCCGGATCCATTCACTTGAGAAGACCGTGAGATGTTGAAAGCTCAGAAAACCTAGTAAGTGGAGCTTGGATTATTTTGTTAAAATACTGTCGTACTGTCAAGAACGAACTTCTTTGCTCAAATGCTTATTTACAGAATTGCACTGGAATGCCTAACATGAAGTTTCCTGGCTTCAAAGCATCTAAACAGAGCAGGAGTACACCAACTTCACAGTCATTCTCTCCTAACATACACTATTTTTCAAAAGTATGCGCATATGTGATTGCTGATCTTATTCTAAAACCACAAGTATTAATATGCTGCTATAACAGCCTCAACTGTTCTGGAAAAGGCCTTCCATAAGATTTTACAGCTTGACTGCAGCGGTTTGCTCCCATCCAGCCACAAGAGCATTAGCGAGTTTAGCAATTATGCTGGGTGATAAAGCCTGGCTTGCAGTCGGCATTTCAGCTCATCCCAAACATGTTTGATGGGGCTGAGGGATGGGCTCCGTGTAGACCAGTCAAGTCCTTTAACATCGATGCAGGAAAACATGTGCCGACCTTGTTTTTGTGCATGTTGGCACAGTCATGTTGGTCAGAATTAAAGCACGTCGCACAACTCTTCTCTAGTACCCCATGCTTTATTCACCAGACATTTCCAGCCATCTTGTCTTCATCAGGGTGGTGTCGGAGGTTATTTATAGTTTCTTTATACACAATACACTGATCATTGATATCTTGTAAATAGTTTTGATGAAAAGGATGGTTGTAAGGTTTTGTACATATGGTATTTATGGCGACTAATCGATCACATGATTGATCAGTGTATTGTACATAAGGAAACTGGAAATAGCATGAAGTGGTCCAAATACTTTCAGACTGTATATCTTAATTCACAGCTTTAAATTGTTGCTCTCACTATGTTTTGCAGTTGGAAGTCTAAGAAGAGCATCCAAATTTATTATTGGTGTTTGTTCCCTTGAGTTCTGTCCCCATGCTGCCTCTAATGGCGGTGTGTGTGTGTGCGTGCTCGGAAATGTCAATCAGGAGGGTGTATCAAAATCACATCCGGCTGTAATTATAAAAACGGCAGCGTGTTCATCCTGAAGTGAAGCATCATTACAGGCTGGAGTCTGTGAGACAGAACGAGAGATGAGAGAGTGAGCAGGAAAGGGGCCCAGAGAGAGAGAGAGAGAGAGAGGCGAGGCGAGAGGCGGTGGTAAATGTGCATCCGTTATAGAGGAGCATGGTGTATTAGCTGCTGTGGCTTAGGTGCAGGCCATTATGTGACCAGCTACTTGGAAAATGCGGAGCTAAATAATGGACGACCAGAGGGAAACTCCACAGATGCTGCAGTGCTCAACAAACAAACTGGTACAGAAAACATAAAGAGAAACGAAAATGAAAAAGATGTTATATTCCCAGAGCTCCAGAGCTGTTGATGTCAGGTCACCTAAAAATGATGAGAGACATCTGTGTTTGGTGATAAAAAGAGCAGCTACTGTTTCAACACTGACATCTGTCTTGAGGGGAAAGTTGGGGTGGTGCTCCCTGAATTCAGGAAAGCCTTTGGATTTTCAGTTTATTCAAGTCCGACTTTGATCTCGTCTTCTGGGTCGGTTTTCACACAAGATCCAGAGATCTGAAATGTAAATATGACGATTTGCTAAGCTCCACCCGCCTTAGTTACTGTTGCTATGCTTGTCAAGCCTCCGTTAGTAATCCTTCTGTAGCTTCAGAAGAAAAATAACTCATTTAATAATTATTATTTTGCATTTTGATTTACATACTTTTATCATCTCCGGGTTATTTTGTATTTCAGCTACTGTCATATATGACCATATATATGAGTTAGTAGAGTTAAATGTATTTATAGCAAAAGTAACATCAAGACAATTATCACAGTAAGTTAAGTAAAAAACTCATTTCTATTTCATAGAAGCTTCAGCTTTATGTAGCCTGCCGCTAAATATATGGTGAGGATAATGAAGCCTTTCGTTTTACTTATACCGCCATGTCGAACTACTCCATACATTTAGAGGTCCTGGACCGGGTATGCTGAGATAGAGTAACGCTCAAACCTCCCAGCACTAGGGCAGATTCTAGCAGCTGTAGCTAGCTAATTATTATAATTTTAGCTTTATGAGAAAACGCTATCTCCGGCTGTCTCTTAAATGTTTTCAACTGAGTCATTTCTAAAACCAGAGCTCTTTAAAATGACTCTTGGCCTTATGAGTAATGCTGGGTTACTACTGTAGTTAACTTCCAATGATAGACAAGTTAATGTTTGCAAATTTCATTAGCACAGACAAACATGTTAAATCCACTCCTTACACTTTTGCTCTTGTACTTTTGATATTGGAAAGGCTAAAAGAAAAGGCACCAACCTCTAAACTCTTCCTATATGGAATAGAACTCTTAGTATAGCCTTAATACAGCCTAGATAGATAGATAGATAGATAGAAGCAGAAATACAGTCCTACCCATCTTAGATACCATTATCTCAAGGTCATTTGCCACCTGTCAAAGGAAATTGCTTTCATATTATTAGCACACCATCACTTTCTCTATTTGGAAAATTCTTCATAACTTATTAATGATCGTTTTTCAAATTGTTCATTATTTTCTTAATACCAAATTAGATTTTATAACTCGCCATTAACTGGTCTGAATGAATTACACTTGAGGAGAACTGCCACGTCACGGAAATTTTTTTTTCAGGTAGGGCGAAGCCCCAGGAAAAAAAAACCCAGATATTCGTCCCAAAGATTTAGATCAAATATGCACAAAAAGCTTGCATGTACTCAATGCCCTGGTGGATCTATTTGAATCACAAATAACATCATAAATTTGCAGAGCACCACGAAGCCGGGGATATACAATGAACCATTGACTGGGAGCTAAAATCCCTGAGACAACATTTGCATCTCAATAAAAAGCCCTTACATAGCAGGTTAGGGCCTCTGTCAAACTCGGCATGCAAAACATCAAATGATAACAAATTGTTGACAAATAATTTGTTGACTAGGCCAGTTATTATAGAGAGAAACACAGTGTGCTGTGGATAGACCACATCACAGCTTTTATTTCTTTTCTATTGACTTTTTTGCAGCCTCCATTTGAACAGACAAGGTTTACTTGCCAAATTGACATTAAACTAGTGCAAAAATAAAAGTAATAATATTAGTGCTTGGATGCTATGCTAGCTCTCAGCACACTGATAAAATTGTGAGGAAAATGGGGAGAGGCATAAACATTAGCAGGTGTTATTCCTATGTGCCTTCTGATGTTATGAACACCGTTATGTCATCATTGCAGCTGCTAACTCATCTTGAATATTGCTCTGTTGTTTGGTCTGCAGCCAATAGGGAGGACATGGGAACATTGACAAAATGTGTCTCAAGCTATTCTTGTTACCTGTCTAGACCATATTTCATCCTGATATCGTGTTTTTCTCCCCCCCCCCCCTTTTTTTTTAGATCAGGAAAACCATTTTCTCCGATAAGCCAGAAACACTGAATCTTAATGGGAAGGTTAAGAAAGGTCAAATATTACATCTCAAACCAAGTAGAGTGACAAAAAGAAAGAAGAAAAAAAACTCAATATCTGAGGTCCACTCAGGGGACCTACAGTATATCACATGATTTTTCTCAGCAGTTGGAGTTTGCCCAGTTGTCACATAGATATTCAAATTTCCAGTTTTCCTGAGCACTTTCAATACTTCTCGTTCATGTTGGCTCAAAAGTTGAGATTGACTGTTCACTCTTGACCTTCACCTAAACCTCCACGGAGCTCCAGAGCAGCTACTAATTGACCTCGTGGTTCGACTCATCTGTCAACTGCTGTTTTCAAAGGTCAAGAGCGAACATTCATCAACTAAAACAAATGATCAGAAAGTCACGATTCTATACATTTTCTCTTCAAATTAGACCCTTTTAAAAAGCACAAGGGAATTAATCACACGCCAAACGTATTTCTAATGTTCATCCTATGTGGAAGGACATTTTAAATGTGACAATGTCACGTAAAGGCACATGAGTTTCACATGTGAAATTTAAGACATTACATGTGAAAAGATCAATTTAACATGTCATATCAGTTGTTCAATGTTGTTACATGCATCAAATTCAAATTTGAGAACAGTGAAAAATGCAAATGACAAAATATCTTATACCACAAATTTCACTTGTCCTTCACTTAAAATACATTACTAATACAAAGAGCTTCAAATTGCAAGTGAAGTATATTTAAGGAAATAAAGTGTAATCTAAATAGTATATTGTACTTTGTAATCATCTTTCTGGTTTATACACTAATTTCAGTCTTGTTTTAAACTCATTTTATTTAAGATATCTATTTTCTTTTCTTTCCTCGTGTTATTTTTCTTTTGTAACTTTTAACGCTTGATGTTTGTCCAATGGTATTTGTGTTTGTTTATAAACTTTAGAGAGATTAGAAACTGTTCTACCGGAAGCTAATCAGGATCCCACAAACAATACAACTTTTTAGCCTGCAAACAAACTGATTTAGTTGACAAGGGAAGTAAAACAACAGAAAAGTTATCCCTATTCTGTCTCGAACCCGGACCCGCAAGTCAAATTTGATTGACTGTGAAGATCCTGTGCTGGGTCTGATCATAATTTTGCTCTTAGCAATACAATGGCTTCTCATAGGAATGAGTGAGTGAGCGTGGGGATGATAAAATGTTAACCTGTGGAGAGGTATAGCCGACTCTTCCATCTCCCTCAAAGGAAACTGTGAGCACATGCTGCAGGGGCTTCGTTTCGACACCTGCCACCGCCATTGATTAAGAGCCCAGCGTCAGCAGAAGCCTCTTTTAGGAAAGTCATCCTTCTCACCTGCCTGGGCCCGCTAAAAGGTTGTTTAGCCGTCCGGTGCTTAGTAGCAGTAGATAGCAGCAGCAGAAGAACACCGGCGTTATGTGTTTGCATGGACTATTGATTGCTGTGGCTTGTTTGTGCGGAGCTGTATTGCCAATGTGTCCACCTCTGATGTCAGAAGGGTAGCGGGACACAAGCCGCGGCGGCAAGGAACAATTGGGTGATCAGCATTAAACGGTAAACACGATGTTGATGATGCACATTTGCAGGGGTGGAGATCTGATGAGGCCTGGGGTGAAAACAACACAGAGTTCTGCTGCGAACTCATTACCATTGTAAACTACAACTGAGCTTTACAGTTATTTAAATGCAAGAAAGGCATCATTGGCTACTGAGAGGATCATGTTAAATTATGCATAAAGTAATACAGAAAATCCAGAGCCACAACAGGAAAGCATTAGTGTCATATAACACAAGGAAGGAATCTATTCTCATCCTCATTAATAAAGAAGTGTACGCTGGCTGTCATACTAAACTGAGTGCTAATGGATTAGATTTTAAAATCTATAAAAAGTATACTTTCTCTAAAGGTAGAAGAAGATATTCACCCATTTTCATCCAGGAACTAGTTCGGTTTTCAGTTTACACACTCATCAGGAAATAACCACATAAAATATCTGCCTCAGCCAGAATCTGCACTGTGCTTATTTGCCTCCTTCCTACTGTTACATGAGAAGATCATTACCACTCTCAGGTCTGTGTGCTAAGTATGGAGCTAGATGCAAAGTGTCAAGTGTTTAGCCAAAATTTTCATAAACACTGGACATTAAGGCAAAACTGTTAGATTGGCACTTTCCGACCATCACCTCTAAAACTCACTAATTAGATAGTTGCGTGCTGTTGCTATTTCTCCACAAACAACAGTTTATCCATCCACAGTATCTCTGGTTACAGGTTGCCATATATAGTCAGGGAGCACAGGTTTTGGTTTTGCTGAAGGCGTAATGGCGCCAGAGCTGGCAGCCCCACCGTGAGGAGGTCTTTGGGAGGCTGTGCACAATCATTGCACCCACCTGTTGTTCACCAGGAAATGGTTCCTGCGCCTAACTCCCCATAAAAACAATTTTGTTTTGTGTGTGTGTACAGATTAGACAAAGGAGATAAAACGTCTACGCTTTAGAAGCGGGAGAGGGATTTTTTTTTTTTTTTTTTCACTTTGTAGAGAACCAGGCTAGCTGTTTCCCCTGTTTCTAGTCTATACGGTTAGGGTTGAACAAATTCTCAACCCACCGACATAGGATTGATATTAATCATTTCATCTAACTCTTAGAAACAAAACGAATAAGTGTATTTCCCCAAACTATTCTTTTAAAAGCTGGTTTCTGGTTGTATTACAGACTGGAGCACAAATTGATCACTGCTGTTTGAGTCTGTGTTATTTTTGAATCAACTGATTGGATTCAGTGTGCAAGCATGTAAATGCATATCGATGAATTCCTACAAATTCACTGTGAGTAACAGATTGTACTACTGTCATTTCTGAGTGTATGGCAGCAAACATTATATCTAGAGTAATTTAAGTTCTGCAATACAACTGGAAGAAGGAACCACTTATATCTCTAAAGAATAACTGCTGAAAGTACAGGCTCTTTTAGAAAAGTACTTCTTTTAAGGCAGTACCTTCAGTATTTTAATGTGGAAGGACTGGCTTTTTTCAAGGGTTATGAAGTGTGGAAAAACTACTTTTAATACCAATCATTTCCTTTTTTTTAATACCATTTCTAAAATAAAACCACAGGGAATGGCAAACGAGTGTGCGTTTGAATGGACATGCAATACATGTAACACATCTGAAGACATAGGAACTGAATTAAAGTATGATATGATACATACAGTATATCAACATTTCTGCAATGTGTAGCACTGTGGTGCTCCAGTATTCATTGCCACCAAACTTAAATGATTCAACACAATGACTTATTTATTACTATTAGTGATTCTGTTATTTTAAGGATTAATAGCTCAACATTTTGTGGAAAATGTCCATCACTACCAGCGAAGATTTGGCGCTTTTTATATGAACTATCAGTCAGTTATCAAAATTACATAATCCGTCCATTAAATAAGCAGTTAATGACTTCGGCACATGCTGTTCACTGTGGCATTTCTATCCGTCCAGTGGTTCGAAGCACTAATAGTCAGCGTGAAGCTGAGACAGTTGCTGTGGCAGGATGGTTCACTTGCCGCCTCTCTGCAGAACTGCTTCACTGTGCGAAGTGTATTATTTATCAGATTGACCAGACTTGAATTTTAGCTTGGACAGGTGTTGTTTTTGGTAGACGGTCTGCACCTGAAATGTTTTTTGAAAACTGCGCCTGTTATTTCAGCGTCCACAGAGTATTGACAAGTCAACGCTGAGTCCCTTTGGAGCTGCCGAGGTTTCTAGTTCAAGCGGTTTGTTGTAATGACCCTCTTTGCTTTGCCCCATCAGCCATAGAGTTTAATCAAAGACTAATCCATCCCCGAGCATCCTGAAGGAGCAGGTGTACATTAATCTGTTAGTGAAATTAAGCCTCATGTTAAACCCTTGCTGTGTTTATCTTTTAATTAAAGCGTGATAGATAGTTCACTACATTAGTATCACACATACAGCAAATGTGTGCTGCAGGTACTGAATCTGTGTGTCCTTGTTTAGAAGGGATAAGACGTGTCCTATTATGGTACAATTCCTTCAAAGCATGGATTTAACATGCTTTTCTCATTTGAGAGGCTCTGTGCCAGCATGGACACTGAATGTGCCTGCACATGCTCAGTGTTTTGACAAGACATTTTCTTTGTGTTGCATTTTGGCAAACAAGTCCAGTGTTGCATATATAACATATTCTGATGAATACTGTACCTCTCTGAAGACGGGAAACAAGGCTGCATCTTTTGATCAGTTAATCCATTATTTTGCCAAATATAAAAAAGCTAATATGATTAGATACTTGAATGCAAAAGAACAACCTGAGGACGTATTGTAGAAATACAGCAATAAAGCTATTAGTTGATTTTAGGGGCTGCAGTTTGGACAAAGTCCTCTATTATGGTTTATTAAATTTTATATTTTAATATTCTAATATTGATATATTGATATATATTATGCTGTACTGTAATGAGGTATCTGGAAATACCAATTAATAGATAAAATAACTAGACAAGAATTTCTTATTTTGGCTAATCCATTAAATTAAATACTTGAAAAATCGAGGTACTTCATCACATTGTCGTAATAGTCCAAATAGTGCCTTAAAATAATCATTCTTATTGATTTTCAACATAGACAGCAATGTCCTGAACAACTAAAGACATTATAGGGAGAACTACTTCAGTGTAAATGGTATAGTTAAATCTATGATACATGATAAATTTATATTGACTCACTGTATATCTTCGTACAGTATCAGTGCTGGAATTTAGCCAGTGTTTAGAGGTTCAGACTACAGGTCTGGTGTTGAACTGTTTCCCCCTTTCAACATGTATCTTCCTGTACATTTTGTTGTCAGCACTGTTTGTGAATTCACTGAAAGCTACGGGAAACCAGCATCAAATTCCATGTATGCCAACAAAGCTGATTCTGATTTTGAATGCGGTTTCCCTCCACGGCTGGGGTTAGGGCTTTATTTAGGCTCACGTTATGTTGTGGGTAGCTATCACAGGGATGAGTGGTTGGAGTTAGACCTTAAATTGGATTGAGGTTAAGCATCAGAGTAGTAAACTGGTTAGGGTTAAGGGCTAAGGCAGGGTTAAGGCGGAGGTAAAAAAAAACAGACAGATGGCAAAACAGACTTTACCACAACACCCGCATGTTCGATTTCTGTCCATTGACTACTGTTACATATTACTCCGTACCGCCGCTTTCTAATGAATGTGCAGTAGTTATTGTAAATGCATGGCAAAATGGGCTATTATCTGCTGAAAATGTCCAAACTGTACCTACCTCTGGAAGCTGCTGGATAACGGCTTATAGGTTCTGCTCTCCCCTCCAAAATCTTCTGTTTATAAAGAGTATATACAACCTGGCAGGTATCTGTGGTTAATCTTTTGATATTTTGTGCTCATTAAGTACTTGGATTTTTCTATTTTGTAAGATTTTTTTTACCCTTAAAATTAATAAATCTTCGGGCCTCACAGTGACCTAGAAATGTGTACCTTGTTACCACAACGTGCCTATTTTGAAAACCTCCGAAGGGCCCTCCTTATTTTCTGTGTGCCATTCAACTGCCAATTAATGGCAAAAAATGCCCCAAAAATTGGCATAAAAATGATAATAATAATAATAATAATTCCTTGGCACAATTCTTGCCCTAAGCGCTCCATGTGCGTGCTAGTCTATGCAAGCTGGTCTTTCAGAGCACTTGTAACTTTGTTTTATTCCAATTGAAACACTATTGACTGCCTAACCCTTGGTTTTCAAAATGTCAGAGAAAAAGTGCTGTATGTTTTAGTCAGTCAGCTCTTTCTTCTACAAATCAGTTAAATGTTACTTCAAACCGAACAAAAACAACAGTTGCTTTGTATTTACACTCAGCACCGCTTCATTTTGAAGCCAGCGCTGCAGATAGAGGCTGACTTTGTTTTATTGCAGCTCTGTTCTGGAGGCGGATGTGGTTTGTGGTGGACAAGCCATAGCCTGTGACTTCCACTGATGGATCATGGGATAATCAGTTTAGTGTGGAGCAAGATGGCAGTTATGCGGTTAGGATGAGAGAAAGACGGATGTGACAGCTCTGGGCTTATAGTTTATTGAATTCACTTCGACAAAGAGCGACAAACCGACAAGAAGATAAGTCTAGCCAAGGCTCGTTAGTACATGTGGGACCAGAGTTTTCCAAACTTATGAATGTTTTATATTTCCATCACTTGTTCTGAAAGAAAAAGTGTAAATTGAATGACAGTAATTAAGGGTATGTAATAAAGTACTTACAGATTATGAAGTTTCAGACACTCAACTTTGAGAAGAATTGGTACCACCACTCTAACGCTATTAGATGCTAGGAAATTTACAGTGGAATCTGGAAATAGTTCACAATTAAAGTACCAAGGGAATAAATGAATTGGGCATGAAATTGGTCTGCAGTATATCAAAAGAATCACTTTCAACTTGGAAGGGAGCCTTGGGAGCCTTTTTTTTTTTTTTTTTTTTTTAAATATACTCAAAGATATGAAGTAGTGGCATTTCTCATTTTTGCGGCTAGAGAGAGGAAGTAGGAAATGAGTGAGTAGGACAAATAAGACACAAAGGAGGGAATCAGGGAGAAAAACGCATCTACTGCGAGTGAGAAAAGAGGAGTACGGAGCGTACAGAGGAGATGCTTTGCTCATTAAAAAAATGATGTATATGTGTATTAAACATGGTTGCCTTTGATGATTCATAGAGCAGATTTTGTGTGTGTGTGTAACTCAGTAGCCCCAGTAGCCCCAGTTTGGGCTTCACATGTATTGTAATTATATTTGAGTCACAAAGCTAAGCATATGTTTAAAAAAAAAAAAAAAAAAATCAACCATCTTTGAAAAAAATCCAGGTTATTTAACAGTAATTACCGTTGTTTTGATGGTATTTTCAGAATCCTTAAAGTCCCTTCTAACCATCTGGATTAAATGTTTGCTGCTTGATAAAAAAAGATTTTCAACTTGTTTCAGAAGTTGCGACCACTTTACCCATTCAGAAATTACATGTCCCCTTGCTGTTCTGTACGACACGTGGAAAATATACACATAGTACAACAACAGTTCTTTTTTATGAAAATATAAAATAAAACAATGCAACATCAATAGAGACAAATCTAACTGATAATAAACCTTTTTAAAAAGATACAAGCTATAAACATTTCTGGCTACTTTCTTTGTTTGGATTAGATAACACTGGAGCAATCTAGTGTAAGTAACAAGTGTAACAAGATCAATATTATATAGCCATGCTAGCGGCTCTGACAAGCTGTACTTAGGCACAGAGGTGCTTTGAGCTAAATGCTAACATCAGTATGTCATGTTGACTAGATATCATGTTTACCATTTTCACCATCTTCTTCTAGCATGTTAACGTGCTAGCATTAGCACGTTAACACAGTATAGCTGTGGCTGATTGCCGGTGTTTGGTCATAAACCAAAGTATTAGACAAAAATAAATTTTGACCCGATGATGGCGCCAGATGAAAGGTCAACGGATCAAAGTTATTATAATTCATCCTCTCGGGCACGTGAACGTGTATAGCAAATGTCACAGCAATCCATGTCACAGTAGTTGTTGAGATATGTCAAGAAAACCAAAAATTGTCAACTTCTTGGTGGCACTAGAGAAAAAAGCCACGGGATCACCAAAGTGATGATGGTAATAAACACATAAAATAAAGTCATTACAATACATAGTCAATCAACCAAATTTTAGTGGCAACCCATCCACTAGATGTTGAGATATCTAAAAGAATAAGTGAAGACTTTGACCTGCTTCTTAGAGGAAAGCTCATGCAAATTTATTAAACATCTGTAGCAAATTTCATGGCAATGCGTTCAATTCTTTGCAAGATATTCCACTTTGAACCATAGATGTCAACCTCACGGTGGTGTTAGAGGTAAAAATCACCAAAGTGATTGTGGATGGAGTATTTTTTCTTCCAGCTGGTTGAGGATTTTTTCAGAGCGGTCTATATTTTGTCAAATTACATTCTGGGTTTTTCAAAGACCGCCAGGTATTTGTTTTTTGGAAAAACGGATGCTTAGCTGTGTGACTTGAGTAATAAATGAGAGGCACAAACTGCAGCTAAGCTTTGACCATCTGCTGCTACGATACAGAAACACTTTCTCCTTCTGCAACAACGAAAAGCAGGTGTGAGAGCGTGCGTGCAGACACTTGTAGCCCCTTACACACTTGATGAAATTAGCAATGCTGGACCTCATACCAGGGCCCTCCTGTCTTTGCAGCGGCTGCCATTGCTTTAGTCGAAGTGGGCCTCAGTCAACAGATGGCTCAAGCAGCGGTTCAGACAGATTCATTTGTTCTCCTAAACAAAGTTGTCGTCATCAACTGCTGGACCGCTGAAACAGGACCCCCATTAGTGCAGTTTAGTGGTCTGGGCGGGAGACTGGACGTGAACTGACGCAGCAAAACGACGGAAAGGAACATCCATCTGTTCTTCCCTCTTGCGCTACAGAGAGTGCATCCATCTATCCTTTCTTCCGTCCAGCCTCCTCTCCATTATGTATAAGACATTAGCTCTGTATGTAATTAATTGGTGCTGTTAATAGTGAATGCATCAAGTTAATGATTTTTAATTAAGGAGATGTTTTGGTGTTGTTGATTAGGCCTACAGGGCATATATCTGCTGTGGTTTATGTAGAATGTCAAGCCCTCTTTTGTCTCCATTTAATGAGCTAAGTCATGGTTCAGGCTGTCATACTGGAGGTAATGCAGCACGAGGGTCTATTTAAATCTGGCAGCAACAGTTTACATGTGTGTTCGAGATGCCAGATGAAATGAATTTGAAGATGAGGACAAAGGAGATCATTTGCTGTCATACTTCTTCAAAACAAGTGGAACAAACCATTCATTTCACCAACATCTGAGAAGCCCTGTGATGTCCTGCTCTGCTGACTGTGGTCACAGTACGTCTCGATTTTTTTTCGCCCCTCTCAGCAGGAACGCTCTGACCTTTGGCAATAATAATATATTGTCATTCTTATGTCACAGATCAAAGATTCCTGTCATCTGCTTGTCTCAGTTTTGGAGACAATGTTTTTAGACTTTCAAATCTCATGTCACAAAGAGGTATAGAACCAGGATGGACCTTTATTCTGAGCTGCAGCTACGTATCAGTTGGGTCGGTTTACATGAGATGAACAATTTCACAGCCACAGGTCTGTTTAGTTTAGAGTGCAGCTTTGTTCTGTTTTCCTAGGGTTCAACAGAGGCGCTGGATCATAGAATGAGCTGTGGGCTTTTCATCTGTGCCTCTGAGCTGTAGCTCTGTGCCTGCCTGCCTTTTTTTTCCTCCAGCAGCAGTTGTAGTAGCAGCCTATATGAGGACAGTTGGTGCATATCAATCAGGACGAGGGGTGCTTCCTCATGAAGACCACGTCCTTCTTTTTCCCTGCTGTTGTTGGTTGGTGCAGATGCATCTCGGGGCCAAAGACGGAGAATTTGGAGGCTGGCATTGCTAGTTTTTTTTACACATGGAGTGAAGAGCAGGAGGAGTACTGTAATTTTGAGATGATAATAGCGCTGTCAGCATGTGTGGGAGTAAGTATTAGGGTTAGCTGGTGCAAAAGGCACCATCTTGTTGGTAAATGATGGCTCTGCATGGCAGCGTGGTTGTGGAACAGTCAGTCAGCAGTTTCCAGAATGTTCTGTGGTGTTGGTCTGTGGAAGTGGATGCCTCGACTCCCACCACACCCTCGTGTGTGTCTGCAGCACTGTTTGTCTTTTTAGTATTTGACGAGCATCAATGTTTAACTCAGAGAGAGACTTTTTTTTTTTTTTAATTTCTCTGAGCTCTGCTTTCATGCTTGAATGTCAGATTCTTGAATTATGCACCCGAGCCTCTAAAATGAGAGGTAACTTCGATCTACTTGCTCCTGGGCGGGGACTCGAGCCACAGATTTTAAGTAACGTCACACATGCGGTACAGTCGGTGACTCAGCCGTGTTGCCAGCATGGTGGCCACTGTTTATGCCCAAAGTAGCGGCAGTGGTGGGAAACCTTTTCCACTGCTTTTGTGTCTACGTGCGTCATTCAGAGCCCTGCATCATTTATGCTGCACCTCAAATGAGAGCCTTCTTGGGCTAAATAAAGGCTACTGAGTCTTATGTAACTGAGGTCCAAGTGTGCAATAACAGTATGCTGATGAGAAAGAAGAGACACAACTTGTTCGTGTTTTTCTGAAAATATCACAAGGGCGTCACTCTGACAGGCGCCATGGCTTCACTCAGATAGGGGGTGATTTAACTTTACCTCTCCCAGTTTCACAGGAGCAGCTCAGTCTCTTTTCTCAGCAGACTATGTACCGGTACACGCTGTCCAAAACGTGATACAAAGTTCAAAGTTCAGTTGAAATTTTGATGTAAAATAGCTACTTTGGTCGTTGCTTTACAAATCCCAAGTAGCACCATTAAAAGTAACATTAAAGGGCTAAATCACTTCCCTTTATTGTTTCCTTTGTTAGTTAACATCTGTATCACTATTAGTGCTGAGAAGCTAATGCTAAGTGAGCGGCTAACGGGTCTTTGAACAACAAATGTAGCTTCAGGATGCCGTTTTGATGTGTTAATTCTATGGATGAGATGAATGAGGGATAGCAGCCAGCAGAAACCTGACCAGATCACACAGACAACAATTACACCACTTTGCAAGACAAAAGGGCAGGAAGCAGAGGCTAAGGAGAAAACTGGGTGGCTATTATATGACATAACGGATATGAGGGCACATGGAGGCATGAGGCTTCAGGGCAGAAAAGACATTAAAGATTTAATTCAAAGCACAAATATTGCAGAAATTTGAGGTTAAGTTGAAATGAAAATGAAGTTGTGTCAGCGTGTCTTTCGCATTGCAGCATTTTTTCCTCATATCAAACTCCCTCACGTTTTGCCTCTAGGAATATTATCAGTGGTTATATAAAAGTAAAAAAGTTAAGGCCGCAGAGATGTTTTAGCGTCTTTCAGCTCAACACTCTGAATTTTATTAACTTGTTAGGCCTTAATATACTCATTAGGACTTGTAAGGCAGTTCAGCAATTTCATTAGGAATTGTCAGCTGATGAGACTTCCAGAGTTGATAAATTCTCTGACTCTTCAAACCTTGTGGTAACACTCAGCAACCATGAGCTCCGCTAAGCAACTGTCAGAGGATCTGAAATGAAGCTAATTGATGCCTACAGAGCAGGAAAGGCTGTAAAAAGATATCAAAGTGCTTCCAGCATGAAAATTCACTGTCTGAAACGTCATTATCAAATGACAGTTAACGTTCCACAAAACCATTTTTTTTACAGTGATAATATGTCAATATTGTATTTACAGCTAGCTCCCAGTGGCCGAAAACTCAATTGATGCTTCTTTAAAGGCTTATAATAAAAAAATTTAAACCAAAAAAACATCACAGATTTAAAAAAAAAAAAAAAAAAAAAAATCCCATAATTTTTGTCTTGCATCATAAGAAACCTGCAACTTCACCAATTTCAGAGTGATGTTTGGTGCGGTGTTTGATCTAATGAGAGAGGCTGCGGGAAACACAAGGCATCTACAATAGAATAAAAACTTACAGGCACTTCTTCCAAGTGCCTTTATGTTCATTACAGTCAAACAAGCCTATGTTTCCACAGACCCTGCCTATGCAAGAAGAAAGACACCATCAAAAAACCTTCTCCCTGTGACCTTAAGCTATCACAGGGAAAATTGTCTCATCTTTTCCTCTTGCGCTGCTTTCCTTTTTCTTCTTCCGCTTAGTTTACAGTATTTTTATACATAACCTCACATGCAATTGAATCAGAGCAATTACTTGCATGTCCCACTGTAATAAGAGTGGTTAAGACAGAAAGCAAGCCCTTTCCCCCGCCTGCCTTTCACTCAAAGGATCAAAGATGGCTCGAGAGGATGTGGATGGGAGCAGCACTGACAACACCACACACAGAACGACTAAAGTAACAGCTCTGCACTGTCAACGCCTGCCACTGCCTCACAAGGAGAATCCGACTCGGAAAACTTCAGCAGATCCAGGAAAACTCTGTGCACCAAATAACCCTGATGACCTCTCAACTCTTGGAATAGGCTGCTGTCACCTGGCTGGTAATTACCTGCCAATCAGGACAGTAGATAGACCTGCAAAGAAAAAGGGATGGCAGACAAAGATTAGACCTAGTCACAAGGATACAGAGAAAGAGGGAAAAAAAATTTGAGGAAGAGATCGAGGGTGAGGTGCAGGGAAAAAGCTGAGACAGAGAGGCTCATAATGAGGCCTGTGAAACAGACACAGGTGTCAGAGCAGCATAGGGAGACTGAGATGGTCGGACTGGAAACACACACCTTTGTTCCCCATCTATGGATGCCAATTTGAGGGCTTTTATCCGGGGACGCCATTGTGCTCCATTTTTGGGCTCTGACACTGTACACTTGCTATTGTACATGACAAACTGCACGGGATACAGCAGTGTTTGCCGCTGTCGAGCAGATGATTAGAAAGGAAAAGAGAAGAAAAGGGAATACAGAAACAAGAACTGAAAACTAGGCTATGTCTTGAAATAATTTTTTGCCGTATGACAGATACTATATTAGGAAATATGAGGGCATACAATGAATGGTCACTGATGGTTAATTGATTGCACTGTATTTTGTTTTTACCATGTTTTCAGAAAAGACGTTTATCTTCTTTAACGGTGTAATATTCTCTTCTTCTGTTGGATTCATTATTTAGGTCCAACCATCAATATTGCATCGCTCGTAGTTCTTGGAGTGTTGATCCAGACTGCACATCAACTTTGACTTTCAGGCACTGTCTCACTGAGTGGGTTTAGCACATGTAGAGAATGGAAGCGCTCTCCAGTATGTTTTAAATCGAGCTTTTTTAAATTATATGTATGGATGCAGTCAAATTTCAATGTCAATGTGTAGTTCAACACAAGAATTAAAACATTTGCAACATAAGAACAAAGAAAAAAATACAGAGAGAAATTTTTGTCCCTGTTCTGTCTTCAGTTACACAGGCCCAATTCCAATGTCCACCCTTACAAACAGACTTTGACATGCCCTCCCAGAAACTTGACATTCAGACCAAAACCATTAATGCGTTAAGATAAACGCAAGGAGATGCATTGGTGTAGCTGTACTGTTTCTGGTACTGTGACAAGTTGAAATGCAGGGAGGCCTGTTTCAGTAATAAATCAATTAGTCCGAAGGTTTTTTCAGATGCCGAAATATGGAGAGAAGTTTATAATACCATGAGGATGAACAACTTTGAAAAGTTATCACTGCGACACTCTCTTTATCCTCTGTCAACACGATTGCAAGGTAAACAGCAGAAATATTCATGCTATGAAGTGATCTATCAAAGCTTTGCTAGCTTATACAAGCTAGATCTACCAGGTATTGGCTCTTACTCGAGTTTTGACTGGCCGGTGCAGTTCGTAGCCAGATGATGTTGCATTGCGTTGGTTGAGCCAGGTTCAACTACACCGCTGGGTGGCCCTCAATGCGATCGCTGGGCCAGTGCAGTTGACTTACTGAAATAAAGGAGGGCTGTCCCACTGCAAAATCAGCAAGTGCTGGATGGCTGGCTGGCAGCAAAAAGGACCAGGTAGAGACCAGCTGGTGAACATGGTGGAGCATTAGCAGCTAAAGAGCCAGATATTTCCTGCTGGAGTTGAGACCAGAAACAGAGCTAAAGAGAGTGACTATTGGACTTGTGTTTGCCAGGTGGCCAGAGACATGACTCCAAATGAACAATAATGTTGCTCCCTAACTACTGGAAGTAAAAATTGGGAATGTGCGTGAATAGTCGACTAAACGATTAAATGTCGCTGCCCTCACTGTCTGGCGGCAGAAATACTTAATTATTCATATTTTATTCATGTATAACGCCGGTTAACTGTTTCATCTAAGATGTCACGGCATATAAAATGGCATATAGCCCATCGACCGGAGTAATGTGTGACCACATTCAGCACGGACATGTGGAAGAAGGCCACACTAGACAGGCCAATTTGACGTGCAATGTTTCCCACTAATTACCTAGACTGTGGCAGTCTGCCATTCTAATTTGTCCTGCCACAGTATTATAATGAACCGAAAATATTTTTACACTTATCATAATAACAGAGAAGATTTCTAACGTAATGTTTTGTGCTGTTGCTTCATTGCAGAGCTGTGAGCAGTGCATTGATCCGCTCAGCCCCTCCCTGCTTGCCCCGCTCTCTCTCTCTCTCTCTCTGACCGTGTGCCATAGTCGGACTAGCCAGCGGCAGAAATCCCACCGGATCATTGGGACCACCCGGAGGAGGCCAAACTCCCCACCAGCTGACTAGTTGAATAGTCTGAATTTAAATTTACCTTTAATTAACAGGGAAATTAGTCGTCAGGAACATCCCTAGTATAGATAATGTCACCATATCAGCTTAAAAGGTGATGAAATGTTAATGCCGGTTCGCATCTTCTTTCTGTGGTTTCTCAAGTGGCCAAAAAAAAAAAAGTTACTGCAGATTTAAGTCATACAGTTCAGTTTATAGTTTTTAAATGGTAAAAGCAATTCCAAGGGAAATCCGAAGTTATAAACACACATTAAAAAAAAAAAGTAATGATAGAGCTGGCCTGAATGGGAGCCAGAATGTCAAGCAATTTATTATCCAAAGGAATAATAGTGTAACCAAATGAGTACCTCTAACATATGATTTCCCAAAATGCTTTCCCCTTCTTTGTATAGCATTTGGAGCTCTACTAGCACCGATTATGCATATCATTTTGAAGTTCTGTAAAAGTTCAGTCTAAAGTTTAGAGTGGACACTAGAACTGGACCAGACTCTCGTATGAAGAAAAAAGAACAGCGTTTTGCCCTCTGACCTCATATTTTGGCAGAAAGAGCAGCTTCCTGTTTGCAGCTTTAAAGGCAGGGAGCAGGTGGACAGACTGAGGATCAGTGACCTGTAGCGGACTGTGGACACACCTGCTGAAGCTGCAGGCTAGACAGACGGAAAAGTTTAGCGGTAGCGTACAGATGAATGTGAGCCCAGAAGAGCAGATGTGAAATACGGGAAACAGGAAGGCTGGGAGCGCAAGCATTGATTCATTTTATTTCAGTGCTTCAAATGAATAATTTCATACTTGTGTTACAATAGCCAAAGGCAATAACACTCTGGAGAGAATTAGTAACAGTGAGGTTCATTTCACCTCCCAGTTTATCACTCATCACTTCAATATCCTCCACGCTTGTGGCCGCTATTTTAATCAAATAACACGTGAAAACAAGTGTCAATAATGTTTTTGAATTTCATCACATCTCCACCAGTGTGGTAAGTGGCCATGTTTAATTCATAGCTTTCTCTAAATGATGCAGAGGGCAGCTCTGTATATTGCTCTGGACAACGGCAAGGCTACTTGAAATGAGGAAAAACCTGCTGATTGTTCACGATTTCTCGTCGAGCCGGAGCGCGTAAAAAAATTTCAGGACATTAATGCACTTTAGATCTTCTCACTCCATCACTGCCATCTCTCCATCCTCTGCTTTGTTATGTAATTATAACCGCGCTTCCTCCTTCCTCGTTCTGCTCGGCTTGCTAGCTGACAAGCTGAGGATAATGGAGATGGTCTGGAAAGGCTGCGAGTGTCGCCCCCAAGCACAGAGATATGAAAAACGGAATAGCTGTGAGAATTATGGTAATAGATTCATTTGGACTTATGATAGTTTGAATTTGCTGCTTCGGTGTGCTGTTTTTCTCTTCTATTTTTTTCATCCTCAACAGGATGCCAACAGGATATTGAAGATAGGTTGTTCTGGAAATCAGCAACATACAAGCAGTGACTCACCGTTATTTGAAAGATATGCAAGAAAACATAATGAATCCATGCTGTTGTTCAGGATCTGTCACTTTGATCGAATTAGAAAAAAAAAAAAACGTCAAGTGAGCTAATGGGCGCTCAAGCATGAAATAATATCTTGACTATACATCTTAGCTGGGTGCACAGTTATGGGCTTTTCCACCGAGTTTATGTAAGGATCATACACACAGAAGTGGATCCTGTGAGTATTGATCAGTGGGACAGATTCACTCACAGCCCTTCCTCGAAATTAACTGGTGCCTCTCATTAGGCATTTTGGCAGACTTCTTATATGAAGTCTGCGCCTCCTTTGTGCAAGAAAAATCATTTTCAGCCTCTCTACATACACAAAGTCAAACACACACACATTCACTCTTCATATCCTTCTCTCTCTTCCTGTTTCTTCCCCATCTTCCCTTGCTCTCCTTCCCTCGGCGCTCAGGGGTGCTCATTTTTCAACAAGCTACAGTTTGCTGTGGCCGGATTGTGCATTAGACACACGCGCACGCGCACAAACACAAAAAACACTCACGCAGTCTTTGCAGAGTGTTTGCATTAAAGATCTGCAGAGGAAAAACAGGAGGGGTGGATACCTGGAGGTAATCATTGGGAAATTAATTTGAGGTGATACGGGCCAGTGGCGATTGATTGTCTGACTCTTATGTGGCTGTAATGCCCACTTGAAGCCAGCCAGCGTTCATCTGAAGCACCTCTACTATAAAAAACATACATCCACATGCACATATATACCTCAAAGCTAAAGCAGCAAGATGAGATGTATGAGGAATACTAAAAGATCCTTGCTGGGGCTCGAGGTGGAAATAAAAGCACGGAAGCTTGACAGTACTCTCATTACATCCGGAATTGTAGAACTCATGCTTCATGTTTGTGGATCGAAGAAGGCGCGGACTCTGGTAGTCTCCTTTTTCCACCCACTAATTGATTAATTTAACAAATATTCTGGCTTTGCATCTTTCTCCACATTGTAGAAATACTTTATAGAAATAGATTGCTCATTACAAGTGTCTGCAGCTTTGAAAATGAGTGTTGGATTAACACTATGTGCTGTGTTTATGGACCTTTGATTAATGATACACCTCCCTGGCTGTCTGATCCCTAATGCAATATGTATGCATTGTTTTGACTCTGTTTCCTCTGTGACTCTGAATGGACTGCAACTAATTACACATGCAGCAAAATGAAAAATACAAACTGCTTTTGCACATTCAATTTGCATTAAATCAGGCTTTAAAGTCACTTCATTTTAAGCTTGATAAAAAATCTGAATAAAAGCCTCGCGTTAAGATCTGTTTTCACGGGGTTTGTTGTGTGAAAATTCAAACAGCTGCATCTTCACTCTGTTCCGAGAGATGAGCCCGACATGGAACCAGAGTCAAGCGGGAGTGCTTTAGCTGAGCACGGCTGAACCTCATTATAACTTTTCAATTAGAGGCTGATTGAAGTCTGGGGCGACTGCAGAATCAGAAACTCTCCAACCAGTCCGGGCCTTTTTAATCATTCCCTTTGGTTCAAGGGGAAACTATGAATGAGAGAGGGTAATGAATGGCCCTGTGAACTGCAGTGCCAGATGAAAACAGGGGTGCTGAATTGTGTTGTAGTTGAAGAAGTTAATGTTTTTGATAATTAGAAATTGTCATGGTTTGAAAAGTACAAAAGATGGAACATTGTAATTTATACCCGCATACAAATTTCCCGCACATATCTGAAAGCGTCATGAAACATCCTGCTTTTTATTCATTTAGGAGACACCAGCAGTAGCATCTGCCCTGCACCTTCCTTTTTTCCGTCAAAATAATTTGATGGAGGGTTGGTTAAAGCCACAGGGGTGGCCAGGGTTGGCACATGACCCCCCCCCCGGAATCTGATTGGCTACCCCTTGTATATTCAAAACGACCGAAAATTGACACAAATGACCACAAATAGATGTAAAACAACCACAAAGAGACACAAATCTACCTCCTATGTAGGAGGTGTGGGGGACCTTTTTTAGTCGTCTGTTTGGAGATACAAATAGCAGCTTTTTATTGATATTATTTCATATTTGAATATTTAAAATGGTTTATTTTCATCATTCCATTCCATTCATCACTCAATATTGTAACTATTAATAATGTACAGTTTATTAGTGCCAAGAACCAGGGCTTTAAATGAGTTTTAACACATTTTTACTAATTTCCCCTCTTCCTTGAATCTGTGCCCCCATTCCAAAGTTTCTAAATCTGCAGCTGCCAAGATCAGTCTCTGACAAATGGTTTAAGTTAAGTTTGTCTGTGCTGTGAGAAACAGCAAACAGCCGAAACCAGGCCACCGTTCTGTTTCTTCTCTGATACAGAAAAGATACAGTATGTTTAGTGATGTCAACTCGTCTCATCTACTGGCAGATTGTCTCATCCCACTCACTGTCTGACTGACTGACATCCCACTATACTGCTTCCTGTCTCTTTGGTAGGAGCGGGCCATATGGGGAAATCTAGCACATTTTTGGGCCGAAAGTTTTGCCGTTAGATGTGGGTGTTTTTCCTTTCTTCCTTTCACACAAACGGCCTCTTTCGCTTTCCTCCCGCCCTCCCCTCGCCTGAAAGAGTCGTCCTCCGACTTGCATTTGGTGTAAGAGCCGGGCTCAGACAACACAAGCCTGCCAACAGTCTGCTGCAGATTCCTCCAGTCCCTCTTCACAGTCGTCTTATCCCGGGCCTCATTATCCCAAGGCTCTGGCAGTCACCAGCTGCACAACAAACGTCTGCTGAATCGACTCTGAACGGGCCCAGAGCATCATCATTATGTGTCGAACAAACTGATCACATACATCACGATCCGCTGGGGAGGCCCTTATGCAAGTCTTATTTCACCAGAGTTTTAAGGAGTCCTCCCTGGGAGAGAAGATTGTATTTCTGTAAAACATCTGATATGCACAGCCATTTGCTCATTCGGTGTTTCTATGGTGAAGCCAGCCTCTTTTCTTCCAGGATCTATCTTTCTCTCACTCTAATTTAAAACATTAAACTTCACATTTCATATTTTGGGGCTTTGATCAGTTTTGTATGGTGCACATCATCATGCAAGTCGTTTCACACAGCCCGAGGCTACCATCATTATTATCAATCAAAATACAGTTCAGGGTGTTGCAACACATCAAAATCCAACCTCGGTTTTCTTAATTATACATCACAAACAAAATCTTGCCAGCATCAAATGGTGAGGGGTGTGTGTTTGGACGGTGCACTGTACACTGTAAGTAGATTCGAGCACCCAGGTGTCTGTCAAGGGACGGTGTTAGAGGGCATTCGTCTTCAGTTTAACTCCCAAACCTTTATATTCTGCTCCCTCAGCCTGCTCTGTGTACTGACACATTATGCCTGTCTGTGTTTGCCGTCTTTCTCTCTTCTCATTTGCCCCTTTGAAGTCGGGCTTTCTCGACACTCTGAGCTCTCTTACACTTGTCATTAAGGGCAGCACTCCCCTCCTTCTCCTTTGCATGTCTCATCTCACAGAAGGTTTAAAGCCTCACCCAGAGACTGGCTGATCAACTCCCTGGGGTGGGGATAAAAAGTGAGATGATGTGACGCAAGTTTGTAGTGTCACTGTGGAGGAATGAAAGCAGAACAGTCGTCTTCTTCATTAGTGCCTAATTACATTTCCTGCGTATAGACTGAGACTGCTCCTTTGATGTAACACTAATTAATTGAGATTTAAAAAAAAAAAAATGAAAGAAAACACAGCATTTCTACAGTAGCTTTAGAGAAGGATTAGCAGGAGCACTGGAGTTATTATGGGCTTGATTATCTGCTCTCTAAAATACTATTTTAGCAATTAAGGTGATTAGACAAAATGAGAACAATGAGAGTCAATAATGATTACACAACGTTTCAGGGTAAATCACTTGTCTTGGAAGCTTTATTGGAGAAATAAAGGTTCTGGAGAAATATATTACATCCTGCAGACCGACAGAAAGCCATATGGTAGCAGGTCCCAGAAGTGCAATGACTTCAGGTCACCTTAATGTCACGAGAGGGTTGAGATAATTTATTGTCCTACTGATGCTCTTCCCTCATCTTTAGTCTTCAGGTAAAGTCGGTCTCTGGTACAAGATCACAATGTTGTCAGAACAAGCTGTTAAATCGAGCGTGATGGTTCATTTCTGACCTTGAGAAAACAATCTTAGCCCCAGGTAGCATTCCCGGCTTTCTCCACAGCTTTCGACAGCATTTTATGTTCTTAATCATCAGATGGAGTTTGCTCAGTTGTCATCACGTTGCTGCAGTGCGACATTTTGGTCACCTAACAACAGGTGCTTCTACATAGGGTGAGACTGTAACCTCCTGCCACGCCCCTCTTGCACTTGCTGTTACGTAGCACCTTAAGGGTTTACGGTTTGTCAGGACTACTTTATAAGACATTCTTTTCGACCACGTCGGAAATAGTTGTGTAATAGTGGGCTCCTCTCTCACATCTGCAGAGCTGGTCATTCACGGTGTGAAGTGAGTGTGATTGTCGAATCGTTGGTTTCGGAGAGTTACAGAAATGGTGGGACATGGACCCCCTAATCCGATGTTGGAAACATGAGAGGGGCAGGGGGTTTTCCGGAGCTATCCGACCATCCGAAAGGCAGTTTGGGCAGAGTATAAATCCCGCTTAGGTCGTCTGAGGGCTCTGAAGGGAGCAGAAGTTTTAAAAATGGAACCCCTCTTGCCATCACCTCCAAACTGCATATACTATTCAATGATGAATCCTGAAAACAGCATTTGCCTGTCTGTGCATTGCCATTACTGCATCTCACATACCAATTAATTTAAACGAGGAGAAGGCGTTTGGAACAAATGATTTTCTTCCAAATGACTTGCCGGTGTGAAGTCCAGACCTTGAGCCGGGATTAGCTGGGAGGTGTATCTTTAAAACTTTAGGGAGAGCCAGGCTAGCTGTTTTCCTGTGCCTTCAGTCTTTAAGCTAAGATAAGCTAACCGTCTCCCAGCTCCACCTCCATATTTAACACACAGATGGGAGAGTGGTATCTTCTCATCAAACTCTCTGTGAGAAAGCGAATAGGGGCACTTCCCAAAATGTCAGATCTTTCCCATTAAGATTGTTTTTGTCAAATCAGCTGTCACATGCTTCAAAATAAATTGATGCTTTCTATCCCAGTTAAATCCGGGCTTTTGATGCCTTTGAATTTAGGAGGCTAGATTTCTACAAAGCCCTTTTTTGACATTTGAAAGCCATTTAACAACTTCAGCTCATTAAAAAATAGACGCTTATATGTTGACTAGGACCAGAAAATTCAGTCATAGCACTCTGATTCCTAATTATCTCCAGTTGCTGCTCCTGTGCTATGAAGCTCTTAATGTTCTGGCCCAGATTACATATCTGACATGCTTCCAGTTTATCGACGTAACAGATTTCATAGGTCACTAGACAGATGTCTCCTTCAAATTCCCTGAGCTCCTTCTAAATCTGGCAATGGTGAAATCAGTGTTTATGCACCTAGAGCTCAGAACAGCCTGCATGCTCATTTGAGGTTTGCACAAACATAATCTTCATCTACTTAGCTTTATGTGTGCGTGTGTGTAAGTATGTGTTTTGTCTGACTGTGTTTTCACCTTTTTTTGTTGTTGTTTTATCACCCTGCAAAGCACTTTCAATTACTTCTGATTGCAATTGTGACCTTCAGATTAACTTAAACGTATACAAAACCAATTCAGTGCTGCTGTGACCTCTACAAAGATAATAATCTTACTGTTACACTCCAAAACACTTGACAGGAGCCGTTTGCAGACTTGTATCGGTCCCAGGTTGGATGGAAGCGATTCCTCCTGAGGAAAAGTGTGATCATGATGAAAGTGTAACAACATGGCAGTCTTGGGAATCAGTGCTTCACAATATTTTGCAGATGGTGAGTATAATTAGTGTCCTGGTATTAAAGGCACTTCCAGTAATTGCTGTCTTGCATCCTCTCCCTCTCTCTGTCTCTAGGTAATATTTAACCCAGATAAAGTAAAGCATTTTTTTCAATTATTTCACTTACACACTTGAATGGTTTTTTTTAATCTTGCTCCATCTAAGGTGGAATTGTAACTTCACCCTATGATGCTGTCCATTGAAGGGAAAATTCCAGTTTATTGCAACTTGTGTCTTATTGGCCATCATTCCTATTAGTGATAATAACATTGTAAGTTAATTGCTGAGATCTGGGAATGTGGCGACATCGCTGAGCAGAAGTCTGGCAGGGTAGGAAACAAAAGCATTGAGACTAATGCTTGGATTGGAACAAAAAAGGTGTTGCTACTCTGAACCATCTAGACATGGGTTTCGGAGATTTGCTTTAAGTAAAATGCAGCTGCTTCGAACTTGGAGTCTTTTGGAAAAGCTCACTAGTTTGCATAAGGTCAATTAGCATCCTGATGCTATGTTGGAAGATTTAACTAATTAATGAAGGTGTCCATACTGTGCCATCTTTGTGTAAAATACGCAGGTGTGTGTGTCTCTGGCAATGAGTTTGTCTACGCAGGCGGAAATGCGTTTTCAATGTCATCCATTGAAAACTGGGTTGTTTTTTATTTAGCACAGTGACATTTTTGCCACTGTTTTCGAGACTTGTGTATAATGGTTTCACCATGGGAGATGACAGTAACAGGTAGAGGTACTGCTGTTGACAAAGTTCAGTGAGTCAGAGGATAAATCAGGATTTAAACAAGAAAAAAGGTGAACAGTAATAATATAACCAAAACTGTCAGTTGGCAACATCACAGTTAACAGACCTGCCTCTTAGTTCAACCTTGACCTGCTGTATTTGCCATAGTTGTGCACAGTTTCCTAATGCAATGAGGGATTGTAACCAGCTTTTCAGCTGCACACACTTTGGGTTTTACCTCCAAATAAAGTGGTTTAGATAATCTGGCTAAACTACTGGCTTGTGTTCAACCCGTCTGACCGCTCTTCACCTTACTGACACCGTTGTAGTGCTTTCACTATGTTCCCAGATCCCAGTTGCTTTTGTCGCGACAACCAAGCACCCCGGGGATAATACATCATTCGATTAGCCGAGGGGGGCGTCAGCGCCACCAGCCGGACGTGAGCGTTAATTGGCACTGGTTTTTGGATTGTTAAAGGGAACAGACTTACCTGCGTGGTACAACTCTGCATTAACCTGTCGCTCGCTCGCTCTCTCTTGGTGACAGGTGACATGCCAAGCTCCTCCAGTGAGCCACGTGTTCCTTGCTGGCCAGGACTAGCGGTCCTGTGTTAGCAGTTCATTTTTAGTCATACGAGACAGTAGAAGTGAAAATCATTAATTAATTTGCTTATTCAAATCACCTTGTTCAGTCAAGTTCAAAGACACGTAGTTCCTTCATTTTTGCTCTTAAGTTAAGTAGCTGTGTCACTGTTCAAATGCACAGCAGTAAGTGAACACATCCCTGTTCACAGTTTGTTGTTCAGCAGTATGTTCAGTCTGTTGCTAGTCCAAGCTGTCAGGTAGGTTCAGTACAGAACAAAACTAGCCTAGACAAGCACTGCACATAAAGTTAATAGCTCAGCAGCCTATTATTTACAACCCAGTTATCAGATGGTGATTGTTTCTGTGGCTTTCACTGTCTTTTAATTTGTTTTTAACAACCAAGTAAGGTGCTGTGAATCACAGCTGAGCAGTCAGCTGTGAGGAGCTCCACTGCTAAAAGCTACGGATTTGGTCAGTGACAACGGTGACTCGGTACAGTCATTTCACTTGAAACATTTGTCGATAGAGATTTGTTTGTACATGTACTCAACACCTTTGGTAGTGTAGCACGTCTCATACACCTGAATCAGCCCACTCACCGACGTCAACAGCCAAATAGCTACTGTCATAAAATAAAAAGTGAGATCGTAAGTGGTAGAAATGATGGCAAATATTACAAACGTAACATCCGGGGTGTGATAAACCCGTAAATATACTTTAAAGGGTTAAAAATCTTTTCAGCATGGGAAACACATAGTGTGAGTATCATACTGGAGGTGAGGGCATTAGGGATTCAAGTATTTTTTGTATGTCTGCTCTGTTGAGTCATAAGCGTGCTCCAGAAGGGTTTGTCATGCCTGAGCTCTGCCCGCGGCACTCTCCTGCTCAGGAGCTGTCAGCGGCAGTGTCTCCCTGCCAAGCCACAGCGGGCAGAGGCAGGCGGCATGAAATCACCAGCAACAACCTCCACACACACAAACAGGAGCACACAACTGCTTAAACAAGAAAAAAAAGAGCAAAGGCAACTGCAAGTTCCCAACATCAAATCAGTTAAATCCTTGAAGCTTCTGTTGCATATTCGTGCAAACACAATAAATCTGTCTCTGAAACGTCCACGCACCCTGTCTTCTGTTGCAGAAAATTGACCGCATAATTAGCACTCGAGGACGACACCACAGGTGAATTTGCTTACTCATCTCCTCTGCAGGTAAATGAGAGCACACAGCGCTGCACACCTTGTGCTCATCAGTTACCCAAGTGAGACAGGTGGTGCTGGATAGCCAGCGTGTGTGCCCTCTCCATAGCAGTATGTGCTGGCATCCTCCCCTGCCATACTTTCACCGCCTACGCACACGAGTGTTGCAGATGGGCTCTGCTGTAGCGTGAAGCTGAATGCTCCTTTACAGCCCTCCACGGCAGGAAAACACACTTTCAGTTGCACACCTTTAAATCCTACAAACCCCCAGGTCAACGAAACTGAGAGGGGTCACTTTGACAAATAAATGCTTTGTCCTATTCCTGAAACAGTCAGTTAATTGATTGATTGATCATTTGATTAGTTGATTAACAGAAAATCAACTGACAACTATAATCGATTAGTCATGAAGGTAATCTATCGAAGGTGTGACCTCGGGCTCTGAGAAGTTGAGAGGGATATTTTTCACCATTTTCTCAACGAATAATGTGAAAAATAATAAACAGAATAATCAACAGGGACACTAATGATTAGTTGCATTCATACTTTCTCCAGAATCATTATTTTAAAGCAAACAAATGGTCACTGGGTCTCCTTATTATTACCTTAAACACATGAAGTCACTATTACTCTGTGAATTAATTAGTGCCATAACAAAGGCAACGTTGCTTGCATGTGACATCCAGTAGTTGGAATGGTTCCAGTACTATTCTTAAATTTCCTTTGTAATAGCTTAGATAGACAATTCAGCATCAAACATTTTTTTTCTAGACTGCGACATTAGTCATATGTCCTATATCTTCATTTAAAGGGTTGGGTCACCCAAATTCGGGAAAAAAAAACATTTTTCTCACTAACTGTACCCCTAGTGGTTTTTAAGTCACCTAAATAGTTTCGATTTAATTTAAATTAAAAACCGCAAATAAAACCAAAGCTTTCTGCATGGCTAGAAACCACTCCAAGTAGTGGTGTTGTCATTTGGGTAAAGCTGTACGTCGATGAAGATTCCTAGGGAGCCTATACACAGTGTTGGTAAAAGCGGCGGCTTCGTTGCATGTCACATTGTGCACGATACTGTAGATCTCATAAAATCATGTTTGCAGTTTGTTTCAGATTGTAAAATATCAATTTTGAGACGCGTTAACTCGTGTCAGGAATCTGTGGCGCTCTAACATTTTGAAAGTGTTGCAAAGCAAACCTTTGCCTTAGCACTGGCACTAATCTTGAAAAAACTTTTTTTCAAAAATGACATTTACAGTGTCAGCCAGTGTATTCTGTGCCCTTACATGCAATAGAAGTGGCAGGTTTGTAAATGTGGGTCATGGCAGGAATCCCATCCAAATCGTCCGTCAGTGGATGTCTTTCAGTGTTTTTAATAGATGGTCAAAAGGAGAGCAATAACAGGAAACAAGGGGATGGAGAGAGAGACAGGGAATGACATGTAACAAAGGTCCCCAGCTGGGCTTGAACCTGAAACAATATGGGCCATGGTTGGAGCCATTAACCACTAGACCAGCAGGGCACCCGAAGGGGATAACTTAAAATTGCACTGTGTAGAGGAGCCTTTAGTCATCCAAGTCGTCGGACATTTCAATACTCAATCACTGATACTGTAATTCCATTCTGCCATCTCTTCAGGCAGTTTTTCCTATTGATTCTCACTACAACTAATGTGGCTCTGACGACTCACATGACTGTCATGTGACCCAAAGTCTCACATATGACTTCGATGACCCTCAGGCAGTGATGGAAATATACCCAGATCCTTTACCTAAGTTAAATTAGAAAATACCATAATTTAAAAAACTTTAATAGTCTGTTACAATTAAAAGTACACCATTCAAAATTCAACCTGAGAGAGAGAACAGAAGTACTGCCAGCAAATTGTAATTTAAGGGTCGAAAGTGAAAGTATTTATCGTGCAGAATGTATGTATATTAGTCACTCGACAGAGAGATAATCTGCGACTACTTTGATAATTAATTAATTTTAAGCTAAAATAGTGGGAAAAAAAGAAAATATTTGCTGCTTTTCTTTGTCATATATTGTCAACTTCAGCTCCGTGAATATTTTTGACAATTTTTTTGTGATGTTTCATAGACTTAACAGTTAATGGAAAAAATTAATCGATAAATAAAATACTTACTCACGGTCTTATTTGTATGTAGACTAAAAGTATATGTAGCTGTTAAATAAACGTAGTGGGGTAAAGACCTAATATTTTACTCTGAATTGTAGTAGAGTAGAAGTATAAAGTAGCACAAAATGGAAATACTCAAGGTACAAGTCCCTCAAAGTTATGCTTAAGTACAGTGTGTAGAGGTGAAACAGAAACAGGCAGTTTTAGATGTTCTTTATAATTAAGCCTGACACGATTTGTAATTTATTGAGACACTGCAAACTCTACTTTAATTAAGAATAAATGTCTTGCATTTGGAGGCCTGCTGGACTTTGAGTGATATGAATGATTGACCCCTGCAGTTTTACGTCCTGCTGTCAGGTCCTTGATACCGAAAGAAGTAGCATTCAGGCATGTATCCCATCGGGGCAATCAAAGAGATTCATCTGATCCGATCTGCCTCGTGTTCACCTGGGTGTTATTAACCGTGCCTGATTTAAAAAGAGTAAAACTGTGAATGAATATTTCGTCTTCTAGCTCTCTCATACTGGATTATTGTACTCGAATGGCTCTGACACATCTCGTTATGAAACACAAGATGTGATTTGGTGCGCTGCTGAGCTGTGATCAAATGCAATAATGCATTCAGATTGCCAATTTTGCAAGTTACAAACATGGCATTTCAAGGTTTTTCAAGAACTGCAGATTTTTTTTTTTTTTTTGCAAGATGAGTGAAAAGGAGAAAAGGGTCAGACGTGTCCAACACTTTGAACCACGCGGGAGGAGTTGAGTGAATCTGTGAACTCACAGCCTTAATAATAATTGCTCATTATCAAGAGGGGCAGCCTGAATATTAATGACCAACATCAACATCAGCCCCCCGACCTATACTGTAACTCCATTCAACATCATCTGTTGACAGCAGGATATGGCAATTAAGTGCTGCTTTATCAGTTCTCGGGCTACAACAAAGGTCCAAAATAGGATTAAGCAAAGACGTGAAACGCTACCACTGCTAATGCTACGGCCCTTTGAGAATCTGCTGGCAATGAGAGGAGCCATGATGCTGCAGGGCAGGATTACTGAACAAAGAGATGGAGGGATATGAAATGAGGTGTGAGAGCCCCCCTTCCATCTCTTTTATCTTGACATCCAAACCCCTTAAATGCTTCCCATGCTCACTGGTGTCCATCTTTCATGAACATCGTGAGTTTGTTGCGGGATGGGTTAGTGCTGAGGGCAACAGTTGGACGTGGTTCGTTTGAGCGGTGAGAGCAGAGAGAGGGACGTTCATTCATCAGGAGGAAGAAGTGCAGTGCATTCGAGGCAGTAAGAGTAAGGTAGATAAATGGCTAATAACCTCAAGGAATGAGATGATTCATCACTTCCTAAAATTAAGTTCATTAAAAGACTGCCTGTGGAGATACATCAGTGTCTCCTAGACCAGATGAACTTGTTTGTTACAGTATATCAACCGTTACACTTTTTCTCCAGGAAAAATCCATTTAAAAAATGTCATTTCCTCATATGAAAAATCTAAACCATGGTAGGGCTGCAACCAACAATTATTTTCCTTATTGATTCTATGGCTATTATTGTCTCGCAGTGCTGGAAAGTAACTGAGTATATTTACATTACTACTGTACTTAAGTACAGTTTTAAAGCACTTCTACTCCGCTATATTCATCTGGCGGCTTTATTTCCTAGTTACTTTTCAGATGACAACTGTGCATCGAAAATAATGGGATGATAAATCACTACGGGATGTGCTCACCTCTTCTGTGACTACACACGGAGCGCATCCCACAGTGAGACAGTGAAACGAGTGCTATGAAAGAGAACATATGATAAGCTTCTAAAATATCAGTTATTGTTTTGATGAAGCCAGTGCCTCCCAACCTTTAAGGCTTCGTAGTGTAAGGTTGAGTTGGGGGCCTCCTGTCATGTTTCAGATCTCTGAGTTGTTAGCAGCTCCACCAAAGAGACATTTCCTCTCTAAACATCTGAAATGGAGATAGAGTAGATAGATCAATTAGATAGATAGATCTCTCTCTCTTTCCGTATTCTTCATGCCTACTTCCGTTCCCAGTCCCCATTAATCATCTCACGATCCTTTAGATTTATCTTGTGACACTTTGGAGGGGGCCAACCCATGGGTTTGGAACTACACTACCTACCAGTATGTGAAGGAGTTTAAAACTAGCTCCACATCGACCTGCTCTCAGAGTAAAATGCTACTTACACATCGATGCATCAGTATTAATGTTATAATATTCAAGGCACAGGGGCCATTTTGCTGCAAAATGAGTACTTTTAAGTAAAAGTACATTTAGAAGGTAACACTTTTGTACTTTTACTTAAAAGAGAGTTCCACCGGTTTACCATTTTACTCATTATTTTCAGACTTATGATGGACAGTTAAAAAAAAAAAATCTAAATCAATGCAGCAGAGCCCCATTGCTGACATTTGCCCAGAGATTCAGGTGTGTTTATACTAGTAGCGGCTAATGTAGCCTCAGGCAGCGATGAGGAGGGCACCACAGAGGTCTGGTAAGCTCACGTCTTTCCAACTCCACACCCCCATTTTCAAACTTGTCTTCAGACCCAGCTAACAGCAGCTGACCCGAGTGACATCACTTGAGAGAATGTATCAGATTTCTTGCAGCTCCCTCTGGAGCTACAAACATACATTAAATGGAAAAAAAAAAAAAAAGTTTTATAAACTTTATAGAACTTTTTTTCACACAAGTAGTAGTACCACCCAAGACCTGTAAACAGTGATTTTAAATGCAGGACTTTCGCATGTAATGGGAGTATTTTACACTGATGCGCAGTCTTGGCACTTAAACTTAAGTGAAGGATCTGAGTATCTCTTCCACCGCGGTTTCCTTGATGGATCTTTTGAGTCTAGGTTATGTCCAAAAATAGTGGAAAAAAATGCTGATCACTTTTTCCCAGAGCACAAGATACTGGTCTTGAAATGGTTTTGTAGGGCAAATAGTCAAAAGCCCAGAAATAAAGCATTTCTAATAATATAAAACTGACCAAAGTAGAAAATCTCATGAGAGATTTTCTGTAACTAGAGAAAATTTGGCATGTTTGCTAGAACGAGACTAATCTAGAGCCATGCTAACAGCTCTGTGAGGCTGATGCACAGCTGTGTTTTCATTTCATGGTAATCCATCCAATAGTTGAGATATTTGAGTCTGGACCAAAGTGGTGGACCAAGTGAAACACTGGCAAAGGCATTCACAGAGCCACACTGCCACTGTAGCAAAAAAGGATTAATTGATTAACAAAATAGTTCCTGATTAAACTCCAAATCAGAGATTTGTTATCACAATTTGTGTCCGTGTATGAAGCAAGAAACATTTATAAACAAATATTCTGTTACAGCTACCAACATAAAAAGTCGATTACTATCTTCCATGACCAGTCAGTCAGTGGAGCAGAACTGCTGCTTACACAACACGAGTGGAGCCTGGGAACAAACAGGCGCACGGAGTAACCTTGCCAACCAAAGTGGAAACTCCCCCACGCATCCATTCATGTGAGGATGTACAGCCCTCGCTGCTTCCTCACAATACCGTTTATACTGCGAGTGCACACTGAGCTCTGAGGCCGGGCCAGAAACGAGCTATCACTAGGCAACAGGCAGGAGGGAATCCGCAGCACAGGCTCTGTTACTGCTGCTACACTGAGCTGTATGGGCTCGTGACAGTTAACCGTCTGGATATAATTGACACTGACCGAAAAAAAAAAAAAAAAAAAACCCCAAAACAAGACAGAGGGTAACATTCAAATTGTTCCCCAGTCGCCTTCATAATACTTTAGATACAGCTGAGAGCAGAGCGAATGCAACATGCTCTTCTGTTCTGGCTTCATTGAGGCTGAAATCGCATAAATTATCCTAACAGGTTGAAAAACGAGAATTAAATGAATGGGTTTTTTTTTTTTTTTCCAATTTAGGCCTTATCTTTTTCAAGAAGGGGAGATTAATCTTTCAATAAACTGAACTAACTAAAAAACACGGATTAAAAAAATTCTAAATGTGAATAGATTTCACATCTGCCTCTCAGGCCACCTAGATCGAGATTTTTTTTTTTTGAGTGTCATGCTGTGCATTAAAAAGCATTTAACAGCAATGAAAACACAATATTAAAAAATAGAAAGCAATTACAGAGTACACACAGTACCTCTACTTAAGTCCTCTAAACCTGCTGTTGAAGAATAGAGCCTACATCCAAATGTTCACTACTGGTATCGACTTGTGCCAAATTCTTTCATTCAAGTTAAGTGCAAAAGTTCATGAGGAAAAAAGTGACAATGTTCAGGAAAAAAATCCCAATTAAATTTGTCGAGTCATGACCTAACTCTAAGGCTCCAACCATCGATTATTTTCACAATCGAATAATCATTTAGTCTATAAAATTTAAAGTTTCCAGATCTCAGAATGACATCCCTCCCTTCTTGAGACATCTTGCTAAATTCTGTGGGAGACACTCCTTAGACTGGCACCATTGTATGTAATATTGAGCTACTGAAAGAACTGGTGATACCCTTTATTATTCTGGTCAACCAATCCCCTGAAAAAAAGTGATCTTACTAACAAGTATGGCCAGTAAAGCCAAAGCCACAGGGCCTAGTCCTCTGAGCTCCATTGTTGTTCCTTCTTTACAATGAACAAGGGCACTGTAGTTTATTTCGGGTAAATCCCACAAAACATTCTCTTGCTGCTATAAATACTCACTCGAGAGAAAATAGTCCACAGCAAATGCACCATTTACTTACGCTTGAGTAACATTTGCTGAAAACTACAGTGCCCAGCAGTCTTAGGAAATTACTGAGCCTTTTTTAAAAGTTGGCAAAAGAAAATGGGAATGAACGCACGTTTCCATCTGCTACTATCTCGAGCACATCGAGATAAACAGCTGGTGGCATCGGGTGCCATTAAACCATTGCAGGAGAAGAGGGCACAATGAGATGCGGTGATTAAAAGCGACAGTCAAATGTTAAACAAATAAAATCGATGTGGAAACACTACGGCAATCGGGCATTTGTTCGTTTCATGTAGTCATTTGAGGAAGGTTGCAGTCTCCTGATCGTTCCACACGGTTCACACGTTTTCATCTGCTGCTATTTTTAGTCTCCTCAGTGGAAGTTTGTAACATTCTTCACGTACGTCATGTTTCCATTGCACTTTGTCGCACTCTCCTTTTATCCATATATCAGCTTTTCAACCTCAGCCACAAATCAAAACTTTTTTTTGTTGTTGCAATATTTCAACTTTCTTTCCCTTTTTTCCCATAAATTTCCAGCATTTCTGAAAGTATTGAGAGGCATACTAACACACAGTTTGTTTTGGTAACAACACGAAAAAATATAGAAAAATCGCCATAAAGGATAGTTTTATCCTTTTTTAAATAAATAATAAGGAAAACAAAACCCTCCTTGACAGGAGCGATGAAAAACTTTTAAGATCCATTCCTTGAACTGCCACTGAAGGAAACACTAGCTTGTTCAATACAGAGAATCTAACCTAAGACCAACGGTTGTGATAAATTTGGCCTGGTAAACCTGCACTGCGATAAATGTTAGAAGTATTCCCTTGTGGATTTAATTAACCAAATAATTTGCTTTATTGAACATATAAGATGCCTTCACACAGGTAACAAAAACAGACAACTGATATGCTTGAAATGAAAAAAGAAAAACCCACATTTTATTGCACTTAAGTTATAAGAAAATAAAATTCTAAGTGAATCAAACAAATACACAATCCCTTTAAGGTTTTTTCTGTCTGTTTTCTTTTTTGCCAGGCAGTTTACATGAACTGAAAAAATAAAACACCTGCAACAAATCTGATTTCTCAAACCAGATCATAAATTAAAACAGAGGGAGAAAACAACGAGAGGAGATAGAGCAAGATTGTTTTCTTTTTTCTTTTTTAATATACAGTGTTATACCACTTTCACAGTTCAGCTTGAGTTGTGACTCTTGGAGACTGAGACGATTTTCGTTTGGCTACAATGTTTCAGTTCACGTTTGTTGCCTCTGTGTTTTTATTTTTCCCCACTGACAAACCCGAGGCTGCGACCGCGGTGATTTTAACTGCAACACACGTAACACTAAGACTCCTGGCAGCTCGACCTGTCAGTTGATGCTTGTGATGGTCTCCTCTGTTGCTTCAGACATCTTTGAATGGAACAACAATCACACATGGATACTGACAGTTCTTTCATTCACGTGTTAAAGTCAATACATCTGCTAGTTTTTTTTTTTTTTCTTTGCCAGTCCACACAGCATTTGTACATTTCCCCAAAGAACAGGCTGAAAGAGCTTTGTCCCAAGGAATGTGTTTACAAGTTGCCCATTAACACGCTTAACACACGCACTCATGCACACACACACGCACGCACGCCAACAGTGTACATCCGCTTGTTTCCTCTCTGCAGGCGACCCCGTCAGTATCTGTCGGACGCGCTCCCTCCTCTCAGCCTCGTAGAGGCACGTTTGGCTCAAGTTTCAGTGGCAAAAACAAACAAAACAAAACAAAAATGTTGGATGTTATCTTTTTTTGAAGTCCAAACATACAGAGTTCAATTTGGAATTTCGCCTGGGACTAAAACGTCACAGCAAGTAAAAGTTCCATCTCTCTCTCTTTTTTTTTTTTTCCATTCATCTAGCAGCATAAATACAGTTTGGCCACTGTGGGGAAACAATAGAGGGGAAGGGGCTGGAGGGTTCAGGGGCATTAATCCACAGTGCTTTGAGCAAAGAACCTTGAGGAAACCACCCCAGCTAGACTGAAAAAATTCTGGACAGCACTGATGTTTATGTGTAGACGGAGCTCCAAACCCAGGTATGTAGAAAACAGAAAGGAAGAAAAAAACAACTCAAACGAAAAAAGAAAGAAAAAAAAAAACAAAAACTTGTGACATAATGACAGCAAACCTAAACTGAGCAGGTTTCTAATACTGGGATTTGTTGCTGTTGGCAACGGCAAGGAAAGAGAGAGAAAAAAAAAAGAACAATAGAAAAACCCCTTTCATATGATAAACCAAAAAGGTACTGAAATTCACAGTTGTGTTTGTGTGCGATATTGTAAAGAAATCAAACTACAGAAACCGAGTGGTGAACAACAAGAACGGAAATGGAGTGACGAGAAACGAGCCTGATTACAGGCTAAACCCTCCAATTTTTCTCCTTTACATCAAGCAGCTCTTTACATGTAACTGTGCGGAAATTCACGTTTAAACGTCTCCCACCTTCCCCAGTCTTTTCCTGCGGTCAATGTTTCCACTTTTCTGGTTTGAGTATGTGTGTGTGTATGTTTGTGTGTGTTTATGGGCGTGTACTGATGGGGGATGGTGTGTGTGTGTGTGTGTGTGCGCGTGTGTCGGGGGGGGGGGGCCTTTAAAAAATAATATATCTCTGTACATCTCAAAATCTGTCAGGCTTGAAGCGAAACCAAGTCTCTGTGCGAAGCTGACCCCGAACCGAAGGGGTGGAGAGTCACTTCAAAAAAGTTCAGTCGTCGTCAGTTGTTCCTTCCTTCTTCTCTTCTTTCTCCCACCTAATCGAGGGACAGACCGGTCATGCCCCCCAGCCCCTTTTCCAGCCCAATCCCCTCCTACTCCACCTCATATTGGTGGTAGGGGGTCAGGGGCTAAACACATGTGAGGGTCTGTGGCTTTGTCAGTAACATTTACCCAAAAGGGGGACGGGGGAGATAATGGTAGAGGACAGAACAGCCCACTGTTAGTGGTGGTGGTTTGCGAGTTTGGGTGAAGAGTTCGCGGCTACGGCCCTCCGGTTTCTAGGTGCCTCATCTCCCATTCTCTATGCCTTCCTCTCCGCGGATCGCTCTCTTCGTCCTTCCCCACCACATCCCTTCTCACTTCATGTCCACGTCAAAGTCCAGCACCAGCAGCTTGGTCTCTTCTGTGCCGTTGCGGCTGCCAACCGCGCACACCAGCTTGGTGTTGGAGGCCCGGATGCGCCACACAACACCGCCACTGCCGCCGCTCTCCAGAGTCACCAGATTTCGGATGAACTCGCCCGTCTTCAGGTCCCACAGTTTAACTGTGCCATCGTCCGAGCTGGTGATGACAAAGTTCTTGTTGAACTGGAGACACGTCACGGCGCTCTGATGCTTGTGTGGACCTGAACACACAGAGAAAACAGATGGTTTAGTCCCTTTCACTGCAGGAACTTTCAAGGCACCCTGGAACCTTTTTAGGAACTCAGGAACTTTACCTGCTCTTCCGCTGAAGGAACCAATGGCTAAATTTAGTTCCTCGCCCATATTTCCTGCCCAGCAAAAAGTCCCTGCTCCTTGGGCAGTACTTTCTGAGGGCCCAGGAAATATCAAGGGTGTGTTAGCAGCACTTTAGGTCTCTGATCAAACACACACCTGACGGCTGCTACAACTTCTGTGAAAAATAACAGAATCCACAGTTCCTTTTGCTCCCAAACTTTCCCTCACAATGTGTCTCTTCATCTGCTAGAACTTTTGTACAATGTTTATGCTTACAATCACCAAGCACTGGTTGCCAGTGTTATCAATGTTGCCAAAGAGTATGGATGGGAATTTCCTGTCATTTAATGACATTTGAATGTAGTAGACATCCAAACTAGGGAGTGCGGGTGAAAAAGCATGCAAATCTCAACAACTCAACAGAAAAATAACCGGAAATTGCACTGTTTTCCCTTGCTGGCATTTTCGGTCTCCATCTCTACCTCTGCCCATCATCAAGAACAACATGATGACTATGTTGCTCGTCATGTGCCACAACTTTTATGCCGAAAAAGCAGCTGCTTTCAGTTATCGGTTTGATCTAATCTTCATGTTTCTTCACTTGTGGAAATGTAAACGTTAAGGTGCAAAGGGACTTTTAGTTCCTGCAGGGTTTTCTAGCTGATGTAGACCACCTGAAATAAAAAATCATCTCCACTAATTTTAAAGAAACGTATACTGCTTTATAAACTGAAACATTGAGGTTCAGGGGTAAATAGAAAATACCACATACAAGTTTGTCTGTTGGTTAGGCTGCCATCTTCTAAGGAAATAGATCACTAGAATAGAGGCTTAACACATCTCTATTAAACAGTGTTATGGAGGAAACCCTGACCTGGGCCTCTATAGTTTCTGGTATAATTTAGGCAAAAATAGCCATTTCTAATAACTGGAGTAATGAAAGTGAGTAGGGTAGTGGATGGGTGAATTCGAAATAAATGGCTTGTGGCAAAAGAACCCAGCTACAGAATAAAGAACTCAAAACAAAAACCTTTGTAAGCCTGAGACAAAGGGAAGAGCTTGACGTATTCCTGAAGCTGCTGTGACAGTGCAGTGAGATCTTGCTACTGTAGTGGGGCTTTAGGGCAGGGTGCAGTCAGACGCTCAGGTCTCGTCACTGTCGCGGAACCTAAGTAGCTCCAGATACTCCTCCGTCTGCCGTGTTTGTGTGCTGGCGGCTGGCAGGAGGCCACAGTTAAAATGAAGATGGCAGCTGTAACTGTCTTCACTGAGGTGATTTTATTTCTGACTGTATGTGTGTGGTGACTTAAGATTTCCCCAAAGGCTTGAAAATTATATCTTAATTAAATTGATTAGGGCGACACAAAACACAAACAAGCTCAGAATCGAGTGCTGGCAAATGAACTGCTTTTTTTTTCCCCCTTCTTCTTCTGAGGTTGCTATTAGCAGCTATTTCATTCAGACACATTTAATTTCTTTCCGCTTTCACAATCCTTTTGCAGAAATCTCACCATCAACAAGCTTTCTCATCTTTTCCATTTCTGTTTCCATTTAGTTCAAAGGCTGTGTTATTTACCCGACTATACAATACTGCTCTGCACCAACCCCCAACATCCCTGCCTCTCTCCTCCTCTCCCCATTTCCACAACAAAGCAGCCTGCCGCATCACTACCTATACTCTCTTCAGCTGACAGTGATGGCCTTGTCATTGGCCTATTGTCTTATCAAAACACACAAATGAATAGCAGAAACTGTCCGCTGACCTAATTATATGACCTATAAAGTTCCACGGTCCTCATCCCCTCACTGTAGTCACCCCCTCACTCACATCCTCCCCTCTGGTCTTAACCCCCCCCACTTCTCCCTGGGGAATCCTTTTGTTCAGCGTGTGTGTGTTGGTGTTGGGAGGACCAGCATGCGGGGTTGTAGTTTGTTAATGAGGGCATTTAGGGGTGGGGCACTGGTGGTTGCCGCTGCTATTCAGCAAAGGATTTCCAACTTCCTGTGAGGGACCAGTGCTGCTAATGGAGTTAGAGTTATTCAAACCGGCACAAAGGAAATGAGACTGTAATCAGGACCAGCAGACCCACAAGGTGTTGGCCCTGTACAGCCACACACACATGCACGCGCACGCACACGCACTCACACAGGTCATTTAGTCTGGGTTTTAATTGGACCGTCAGTTTCAAGCCAAGTCCAAACAAATGTACGTTTTGTTGCTGTTCAAGGTTGGTGCTGTTACTTTCCTACACGTATTTACAGTTTAGTGTCCATCTGAGTAGTTCTGCATGCTGTTGCATGAATTCACCACTTTGTTCACCTGCACCATCTCTATTTTCGCTAGAACGGAAAGTCCACTGTATTCAAAAACACTGTTTTAGAGCTTGACGTTTCTGTAGTGCATTATTCAGGCAGGACAGAAAGACACTACTAACCGGTGACAGAAATGAAGAAATCCCCAATACACTCAAACACATAAAGGTAATGTATTACAGTAGCTTTTTTTTGTCTGTTGTACCCCCACATCCCTCATCCCACATGGGCTCAAGTATCCCTTTACCTACACCTCCCGCCATGATAAAATTGATCTTGAACTACATGTTATTTAACACTTGTCATAATGTTCAGTTTTTCAGATTAGTTGAGCTAATCTTCAAGTGCCCCCTTGCAGCTGCTAAAGTACCATAGAAGCAGAGTGGGGAATTGTGGCATGGAAAAGGTCTGAAGGGGTCAAAACTCCAGCATCACTCTGTAGTACATAGAACAACTGTATTGTCTGCAGAATGACCCCCGGAGGTAGAACTACTCCTGGTCAGGAATCACTCCTGAACTGGCGAACATACGATACAAAGCGCGTTTGTCTTACCTCATTAACAATTCAACGATAATTTATTGACCTTTTCTATTGTACTATGTTTTTCTACTAAGGTGAAGATGGTCGTATTACACTTAACTTTACAGTATTGTCATAAATAATAAAAAATGCCAACAAACATCTCTGAAACACCCCCAGATTCTGTTGAAGTTAACACCTAAACTGCTGCAATTCCCATCTCAAGTGAATGCAACATTAAAATCACTTCTGCACTTGTCTGCCCCTAATAACAGTAAGTGTACAGCACAGCACAGCACTGAGTGTTCTCGTACAGCTTTATCATAAATAGTCACAGAAAATGTACTCCCAGTGTAAATATTTAAGAAAAATTTCCCCTGGCTCTTCTAACAGCTGATACAACAGCCTGCTGGGATGGTGGACTTACCTTGCAGTGTTTGCAGGCACTGGCCCGTCTTGATGTCCCAGATCTTGACAGTGGAGTCTGCATTGCCTGAGACCAGGATGTTGTCTTTGAGCTCCATGCCGCTGGTGAGGGACTGGTGCCCCGTTAGCGTGTGGATGCAGTTGCCCGTCTCCACGTCCCAGACCCTTATAGACGTGTCCAATGAGCCGCTCACAACGTGGATCCCATCAAACTGGAGACAGAGAGGATCAGGTTAAACTGGTTGACAGTCCAGTCCCCAGTTCAAGGTAACTGCAGATGTCACCTTAACTTGCAGTTGATGGCACAGACGCCTACACAGCATACTTTAGTTCTATTACCACCCTGAAGATTACACTCATTGAAAAGAACGAATTTCATTGATCTGTGAAAGCTATGCTTTTTGTTCACATGTTCAAAAGTAGAGCATCAACACTTTAAAAGCCCAACGATGCAGTGTGGTTACAAAAACCAATCTATAAATGCAGTAAACAACCTCCTCTCTGAGGTTGATGGCACCAGCTAAAGTGCACTGTCATCACACAGAGTGGGTGAGAGGACATCTTAGAGGACACACAGGAATTGTTTTTCAAACAAATAAACAACAACACATATACACATTTGGAGAGGATGCACTAAAACATTATAAAATGTACATAAATATGAACAAAATGAGTATTAAAGTGCATTCAATGGACTTGTTTATGGATTTCTGTGTGCCACATTGGCAAAAGCAACTACCTGAGCACAAGGAGAGGTTTCAGTGAGGTTTACTTTCCTAGAGTCATGGACAATTTATAGACAGTCAACCAGCCAGTTGCACCTGCTTTTCCTAATTTTAAACTTAGCCCAGGTGTAACTTAAACATTAAGTGGAGATTTGAGCATCAGTAATTTTAATTAGTACAAAATACACAAACTAGTATATACATGGAGGTTTTGGGAAACTGAATATTCATACCGAGCAACTGTAAGGTATACTTGTTGCAAAGCTGACTGACAAAACTAACGTTAGCCTTGTTTGTTTGTTTTATTTAGACTGAAGTGTAAAAGATGGAATATGGAGTATGATCAACATTTGATCATAAATCTGTTCAATAATCATGTAAAGTGGAAAGATTTAAATTAAATTTCACAAAAAATAAGATTCTTAAAATGACAAAACTTTCCACCAATAACTAAACAAATACATTTTCCATTCATGCTAACATGAATACTACTAACTATGAAACAAAGTTAGTTTCTCGTGTGTCCTGATGTAAATAAAACAAAGTCATACTTAAATTTACTAAGGATTGGCAGGTAAATGTAATATTTCATTTCGATCCTTAAAACTGTTATTTTTGGAAGTGATTTTATACAATTACACATTACAAGTCTTTGCTAGATAAGATATCCCTTTAGTTTAAAATTACTCATTTGAAATCAAATCAAATTACTCATTAGAAACTTTTGAACTTACTATACACACAGAACTCAGTGATGGGTAGTTTGTGCAGCCCAATCCTGAGATACATTTAACTGCAGACTGTAAAAATGTGACTCAATTCCAAAATAAAATTTATGAAAATATGTTGCTGCAGTTTGAACAACAGGTCCAGAGTTAAATTTAATCTTTTGCAAACCTGCTGATGTTGATTTCTAAATGTTTAAACAAACTAAACAAACTCAGAAGCTGCACGAATGCGGTAAACCACCAACACACAAACTTCCTGTCTCTCTGAAGCTGCTCACCTGTAATGAGTACACTCTGTTGGTGTGGCCCTGCAGCGTGTGAAGGCAGGTCTCCGTCTCGGGGTCCCACACTTTTACCATGAAGTCGTAGGCACCGCTAACCACCCGCCGCCCGTCGTACTGGACGCATCGCACTGCTGCTACGTGGCCCATGAGGACGTGTAAACACTGACCTGTCTCGATGTCCCAGACGCGCAGCGTGGCATCACGAGAGCCACTGACCACCCTGAGAGGAAACAGGACAGACACAGACAGACAGCAAGTCAGGAGCTTGTCGCAGAGCATTAGGTTTTAAGACACAGTAAAGGTTGAATGTATGAGCCTGGGTGCGGCACAGACAGTTAATACAGTTGTGAATTCAACAGAAGTCTGTATATATTGAGCTCAATTTTCCCAGAAAAGGAACTTCTCCCTCTCTTACATTCTGTAAGATTAAATCCAATACTCTCCTCACAACTACTCATTCATGCTATGTCAGCTGTATTGACAGAATAGTGCGGCAGGCATGAACATTTTCTTGTGCTCCCCTGACAACAAGTTACCCACGGCGTCACATGCATGTTCATGTTCATACTTGAATGTACAAAAACATCTCTTTCACTCAAACAGCCACCCATGTGCAACGTTTTCACCCAGAACTGAAAAGGAAGATGTGGTATAGGTTATAGAGAGGCAAATTCCCTTACTTTTTTACAATTGTAAAACTTTAGCAAAATGCTTACATTTTGCTTCAAGTTTCAGATTATTTACAGTTACTTAAGTAATTAAGTTAAAATATTAACTTTAATTTTCACTGGATTCCTGTAGCTTCAATAAAGACTTAGAGATTGTTCCATATTATGAAGTTATCTCTTTCACAGGATATATATATAGAAAAAAAACATGCTGTAGACACACACAGCACCCCCTTTATTTATAAAACGCCTTACGGTCCTACAAAGATGGAAATCACCAATATGTTATTCACCGTCTGCCTGCAGCTCACAGCGTTTCCACTGGGTGAGTAATCAAATGGTACACAAAAACCTTCGAGGGCCCCAAGGCGAAAAGAGCACTCTGAGTCTCTGGAGTGTAATACTGAGTGAATAAGTGAGCAGCAGGTCACTTAAGATGCCTCACAGGGTCTATTTAATCACTATGAGACCACATGCTCACATTCATACAGATACTGTCCTCTTTTACTGTTGCTGAGTTGCTCTTTTTGCTCAGTGGGATCACTGTCATGATGTATAGGGCACGTTGGAAGGAATAGTTCAACATTTTGGAAGTTACTCTAATTCACTTTCTTGACATGAAGGCAGCCTTTTTAGACTCAGTACAATATACATATGAAATGGGTTTATTTAGCAACAACTAAGCTTAACATGCAACTAATTACCATTTTCATTACTGATCAATTTGCCCATTATTTTCTGGATTAAGTGATTATTCCTTTGGACTATAAAATGTCAGAAAAAAGATTTATTAGCTAAATTTGTATCATATCAAAAGCACTCTGGTGCCAAAAGACACTATAGAACTATTTTTTTTTTTAAACTTTTACACAGTCTTAATAAGGCTGATGATTACTGATGAGATTGCTCCCTACCTTTTCTCATGTAGATGCATGCAGCGCACTGTTGAGGTATGCCCATAGAGGGTGTGGATACATTCTCCTGTCTCTGCGTTCCAGACCTTGAGTGTGCGATCAGTGGAGCCGCTGATAATAATGTTGTCTCGCATCTGGGATGACCACACGCCCCCTGTGTGGCCCACCAACGTCCGCAGACACTGAAAAGGCCACAGAAGAACAAGAGTCTTGATCAGTAAATTCATCCCTACTATTCTAGACTTTTGATGTTAGAAAAAGTTTCAAAGACACTCGGTGATTTCATTCATACAGATCATTAATTAGTTTCATAAAGTCAAATCTGGGATGTTTTTTTCCCTGTCTGACCTCCTTTTGCCTTCAGGGTAAAAAGACAAGTAAAATGAAATTTGTGTGAACTTTTACAGGAAGGAAGAGCTCAGTCATTTCTACCTGCTGCTGCTGTACTGGGACAAAATCTCTGAGCTCTTTGCTGGCTTTTATAATTGCTTTTACTTATCTGCTGCAAAAGCGGCCAATTCATTCTCTTTGCGGAAAGGGTTGACAACTGTCTTCAATAAAGAAATGCAGCCATTCATCCCCATTAGGGATGGTAGATTAGCTATTGATTTAGGCAGTTATGGAAATCTTTCTGATCAATTGAATTTTCGTCTCCACGGTTTGTCTCGTTTGTCCCCGGATTTAATTATCCAAAATGCACTAAATTAAATTTCTTTGGGGAGAGGATGAAGAGCAAACTGTGGAGGTGGTTGGTGGTGAGCACTGTGGTTATGTCAGGTTCAGAGTGGAGCATTGTCTCTGAAGTGTACAACACATGACCCCCTGACTGCAGCTGATAAGCCACAAAGCAGTGAATGGAAGTGCAGGGCAAGAGATTTTATTGCAGCAAGTGAAAGTGGAAGATCCCCCCCCCTCCCTTGTCCAGTGATGGAGAGAATTACTTCATTAACTGTGGGCCAATGTGGCATGACCTTAAAATCACCCTCACTAGTGTTAAAAGTCTCTCGTTTTATCACCATGGCCCTTTTTCTTAGGTTTGTTACACCAGTGAAAAGTACTCCAAAATACTGCAGCTTGAAAAAACATTTGACTAAATTACACTCTACTGCACATTTAAAATATGACAGAAACATGGTAAATTATCAAGATTATTTACAATGTTCTGACTGCCAAACATGCATCTTAATCCACATTTGTGACAAATCTGTGCTACTGCTGTGTAACATTCAACTACAGGCCTGCAGTTTATTGTAATCATACTCTCAAGGATGCAAGATTTTTCTCGTGAATCGAAGCCAGTGGTTAAGCTTCCAAGAACAAGAATCACAGTGTGTGATTAGAGCCTACTCAAACACTGCGTGGGAAGAGAGAATATCTGAAATGAAGGGCTTAGGCGTCTTTATCTGTCTGTGAAACAAACATAAAATAAGCCTGTCCCCGAGAGTGAAAGAAGATTAGCATTCTTTTAATGAACCTGTGAAGGACGTTTTTAAAAACTAAAAGGGTTTTCATACAATGCTTCATATTTGCATTATATTTTCCTCTTCATTAAAAAAAAAAAAAAAAAAGGGGGGGGGGGGTAATCCAGTATTGTAGCCACAAAGACCACAAAATACTACAAATACTGTAGTTTTCCCTTTGTATTGAAAAATTCATCTTCCTTGACCTTAGCAGAAAATATCAAAAAACAAAGGACAATGGGACTAAAGGTGCATTGAGTTATTGCTTTGGTTAAATTGAAAAGGTTAAAATGAACTACCTCAGTTCAAGCTGTCATTATTACAGACTCACACACGATTAAAAGATTTTTTAGGCTACAGTTGAATCTACATTAGGCATGCTTTTTCCAGTAGAGAAAGACAGAAAACCAGGCAAAAGAGATCGAACATGTCCCACGACAGTATGTGGAAAATGTGTGTTTAAGCTTGGCTGGCAGGAGTCAATTTAACACACCTCAAATGTAGATCCATTCAACACTTTCTACATAGCAAACATCCTAACAGCTAAAGTAACTGACGCTTTAACACAAGATGCTCACTACATTAGCCAAAAATTTTAAAAGTAATGACAATTTTCTGCTTTTCCATAATCTGTTACTTAATAAGAGGTGGAGGCAAACTGGGTATCCATGCAGCTAAAGCATCTGGCAGAGGACACCTCTCCCTGGATATGACACCAGTCCACAGGTCTGCCATCTTAGATCTGCCTGACAGCTGAGGCTGCTGGTGACAGGCACCACCAAGGACATGCGCTGCTCTGTTAAGCACCAAACAGCGACCTTTGAAGCAATGAGCTGTGTGCTGCTGTTTGCGTGCCTGGGTGGAAGATTGACATCTTTCACTGAAGCTGGAGGACAATGCAAAGACAAAGGTCCATCAGGTAAAGACAGAGCCTTTGAGTGTTGTCTCAGCAAGAAAAACAACCTTTTTAAAACAATTCTTCCAACCCACAAATTTAAACCACAGGTGCAAGCTTCAACAGAAGCTCTTATGTCACTTTGATTTCAAACTGTTGAGTTTGTTCAATCTCTGTTTCAATATTTTCACCATAATCAAATCCCCATTGTTTTACCTGATCGCTAAGCGATGGCTCACTTCTTTCAGAGGTGTGGAAGCATTTACATATAACATGCTCATATAATAATTCCCTGATTGCCTCACAGCAAGAGCTCGATTCACTGTGTTTTTATAAAAGATAAATCAACGGAAAGACAAATGTGGCTGCAAAGATGAAACATTATCAAGTGTCTGCTTCAGTGTTTGTTGAAAGGTATCTGATAAATATTTGTTGAAGATTTTAAGTAAGCAAATTTAAACCATGCCCATGCAAACAACCCTGTTGATATGATCTGCTCTCTGTGCTAAAAATGCCTCACGAGTCTGAAAAATACACAATTCATCAACAAATCTCTGAGAGAAACAGGATATCGGACAGATTCATTAAACAACTGATAGAAACATGTGTTATGATGTTGTCAGCAACATAGCTGATGCACTATTTAGTGCTGTGTTGGGGATACTGGGACTGGAAAATAACAAGAGGAGAAAGTGATGTAATATCACTTGATTCACCCTACATTGTTTGGTTCGCAGGGGAATCTTTTTGATTGTTCTGAATTGAACACAAAGTTTTTGAAAAAAAGGAGCACAAGTATCTGAGAAGTGTTAAACTCTGGGACAATTTATCTACGGTCCGACCAATTTCTTTTTCCATCCTATCCATTTAAATCCTCTACCTACAGTGCAAGCCGCCAGAGCTGCATTTTAAATCTCTTCTCTGAAGAAAAGCACAGATGTAGATGCTGATCCCTGACACCATGAGGCAATATAGCCTTGTAATCTATAACCGTCCACCAAACTCATTACTGATTTGCAGGGACTGCCTTTGTCTGATGAATGAAAAGTGACCAAAAATCAAACATAGCTGATGGAACAGAGAAAAGAAAACCACATCTTCAGTCTAATGGCCTCAGATGCCAAAAGGAGAACCTTTAAAGACTGAAATAAGAGTTCTTCATCTCACTTGATTGTAATGTTTCTACCCCTTATTGATCCAGTTCTGAGTAAAACCTAACTTCTGGTGTTAGCAGCTGAGCTGTGGAAGGCTCGCCTGAGCTTTTCTTGAAGTTAGAGGATTTATATGAGAGGCAAAAGGCACACCAAGGTCAAACAAATCACTTTTTACAAGACAGTTATGGAGGAGAGATTTTCCTACCATCTTGGCTATTTGCAATATGAAGGCGAAGGAGATACGAAGGAGAAGAGGAATGGATATTGGCATGTGGATTGGAAGCATTCATCCATTCATCACAAACTGTGTAACACCTCGAGATCACTGATAGCCACTTTATAGGGCCTGGATCTCATGGGGATGAACTGACAGCGAGGAAAACGTAGCAATCAAGTCCTCAAATAAGCTGGCAAAGATTGGAAAGGATGTTGACAGCGAAGAGGAAAAACAAATACAGGTGCTCGGAATCCCATTGTATTTTTACTTTACAGTTTTACTGGCATCGACAGCCACTTTACCCGGAATGGTCGACTACACTTAATTGGCCATTCCTCTCCAGCGAGGGATTCTCTCTCTGGTGTTGAGAGCTAAATAATCAAAGAGATGAAATCCACAGAGGGGATGTGCTCTGAATACAACCCCCAAACAGAGACAGTTTCAGGCTCATCTCTTACTCATGACTAATGTAAACAAACAATTCTAAGGCAGATTTGCATTGTAGAAACCACGGACACAATATGCTGTGATGTCAGTCTACTGCTTTTTGTGAAACCACCATGCATTCAGAGGCTGCTGGTGATGTGACTCATTGCAGACGTCCACCACCAATGTGGAGCCACTGTAGCTGTAACTCAACAACTTGTCATCGAGATAAGTCTTTGGGTGAAGGAGAGCCAATTAGTGCTCCATGCCTATCGGATGACCTTGGTGAAATCTGTTCAGATCAGCAAATGTTGTGACTGATATGCATGTAATCACCAGTTGGCTGAATGCCAACTCTTCTATCTTTTAGACCGAGGTTCTCTGGTCTATTGTGTCCAACAGAAAGAGAATGCTGCAGTTTGATCATGCAGAATATCAATTTCTCTAAAGGCATTGTTTGTTTTTTTTGCGTGAAATCAAGTAGCAAGTACACAGCCCAACCTTATTTAATTCATTTGAGTAAAGGTGAAAGAACAGGGTTGGAAAGAGAAATATGCAGTAACAGTGTTCAGAGGATTTTTAGTAGAAAAGCTCTTTTGAAGATGGAGTCCAACACAGAGTGTTGTGATTTACAACAATCTGTGAACTTCTCTCCAACACCACACAAACTGCCTTTCTGTTTAATACACAGCGTAGAGCTGCAGCACAAGGCCTGTGTGGCAGCACCAGCTTCAGCTATGAATACTAACACTGCCTGTGGACATGTGCTGTGTAACAAGTCTGCAAAATGGCTAAATGTAAGAGGAGAGAATAGACAGAGTCTTGCCAGGATGTTTTTACGTGATAAAGCAAATGTTACAAACTATCAAACTACAGATAATAACAGTTATGTGCTGAATAGGCAGCTGTTGTTTATGTTTCATGTATATCTAAATGTACAACACGCTATGTATGACGACACTTTTACTTTACCTTCACTTTTAAACCAAGAAGTCTGAAAAATTCATGAAAATTATTTAACTTGAACCATGTGCTTACAGTTCATTGACGTCTGACAATACAACAGTGCAGAAGACAAGGAAGCCATTAAGACTAAAAGACAAAACAGGAAAAAGCATAGTAGTCAACTCTTACCTTTCCTGTGATAGCCGACCAGACCTTCAGCGTATTGTCGTCAGAGCCGCTGACGATGCGGTTGCCACAGAACTGGAGGCAGGTGATCACGTGGTCGTCATGACCTTTCAGCACCTTTGACATGGGACAGATAGAAAAACAGATGCAATGAGAAGGACGTAGAAGAGTGGACTTGGAATGACAAAGAAAACGGCAAGAACTAATGCTGCCAATGAAACGTCTCTGGTGCTTTATACATCAAAGTAAAGACGAGACAAGAGGAAAATGTCACCAAGTGCTGCAGGTGTACACAGCTCTTTAAGCAGAGCTGTATGGTGTGTGTGTGTGTGTGTGTGTGTGTGTGTGTATGTACTCTCTGCTGGCTAATACAGGGTCACAGGACTGCTAGCTCAGCAAAATACAGAGCACACTGCATATGTAAAGGAGTATGAAGAGTACAGTAACTAGATTTACAAAAGTGGTAGCCTAAAATGACCTGCAGCCATTTCTAAAGGAGCAAAGGCGCACAAGGCCCATTAAGGATCAACTCTAGCATGCTGGTCATGCTTTTATGGGAAACTTCTAAACAGGCAAGAGACAAATGGAGTCAATAGATTGAAGGGGAATAAGATCCTCCTGTGCTCTGGCGCAATTATCATGCACTGCGAATTCTACAGAGCAGGGACCTGACCCATCACTAACTTTCTATCACCTCTACACTTCACACTTCAGACCCTTATTGAACCATCTTTCTGTGACTCAGAGCCATTGATATCAGATCCATAAGATCAGCTGGATTGAGGCTAACCTGTGGGGAATTCAATTTTAGAGGAAAAGCTACCTTGGGTGATTTGAGGTCCCCTCTCCTCCAGTTAGTGTCTATTCTGTGCTGCCTGATGTAGGCACTCTTCCAAGGGCTGTGGGTGAAGCCAGGCTTGACGATTTTCCTCTTCTTGAGGGGCAGAGGCTCATCAATGCCTGTTAGGAGAGAGACAGAAGCTGATTTGACTAACAAGCTCATGTTTTTCCAGTTAAAGTTTATTTTAAAACAGGTACAACATTAAGCAGGGCGTTGACCACAGCGGTAGCTCCGGAGTGCTCCCGCTGTGTGACTGCATGTTGTCTGTATGTCTGCATCAGACTCAAGACTCACCTTCTTCCCTGCATTTCTCCCTCCACAGTAGGTTGTCTTCTGCCAGGATGCGCCAGTAGCGACATGTCTGGGCTGCTTGGAGGAGGTCCTTCGGTTCCAGGAATGACAGCACGTACAAAGCCAGCTGTTGAAAGACATGGACGCAGAATGGGACAGGTGTAAATGGAAAAGAAGACACAAAGAGGAGCCATTATTTCCTACAGTGGGTGTACACAACAGTGCAAACACCTCATAGAAGAGGACATTAAGTTTGAAGTAACTAAACCACAATAACCGAAAGGAAAAGCTTAGAAAAAAAACAAAACACTTTCAGAACAAACTATGAGCATAAGATTAACAGCATGAATCTAACTGACAAGGGTACACAGTCGTATTACCATAGAACTGAATCAACATTTTTATGAAAGCCTAACAAAAAATATACAATTGGAGGTTCACACAGCAGGTAATGATACCAGTGATACAGTTCGCTAAACCAAAGCCAGCAAATAAAGACACAAAACCTGGTATAATGAGCATAAAACTAGATCCCTGAGCAACTTGCTTTTCCACTGGTTTTTCAGACATATTCAAACAGGCATATATTTGGACAAAGCTCTCAACACACAATATCAGTTTAAGCTATGAAACAATGCAGTGGATCAACCATTAGATCAAGTCATTGCTCTGTATCATCATAAAAAGAGAATGATTATTGGTTAATTTTACAGAATGAGGAGTAACCCATTGTGCAAATATTGTTCTCTCATTATATTACAATAATCCGAGATGATACTGACCCACATCACACTGTGTAACAAATACAAGAATGGTGTCATGAACATCAGGAGGGAACCAAAAGACTATCTGGCCACTCCAATAACCAGGGGCCGGCTTTACAAAGATAATTTTGACTGGTCTGTAGAGTTGGGTCAATCTTAATTTTGCTCTGAAATTCGTATAATGTAGGGCCGCAACTAATGATTATTTATTAGTCATTTATCAAATTAGTCATTGATTAATTTATCAATTAATCTGATTTTTTTTATTAATTGGTCTGTAAACGAAAAATGCCTTTTGTATTTTTCTCACAGCCCGATATCGCTCGTTTTATTTGATCAAATGTCCAAAACCCAAAGATATTCAGTTTATTCTCATACAGGCCAAAAATAATCATCACATCCTCACATTTGAGAAGCTGAAACCACTGAATTGGTTTGGTATTTTTGCTCGAAAAATGACAATCACTCAGTGGATTATCACTATAGTTGCAGATTAATTTTGTGTCGAGCGACTAATGGATTACTTGAGTAATCTTTGCAGCTCTAGTCTAATTCAAGTTAATGCAGTTTCACAAAAGACAGACTGAAAAGTTAGCCACCCCAGCCCCCACCAAATGAGGAAAACTTGGCTCACACTTTGTGGTTTTCTGTTATGTTGTAGAGCGAGAAATGAGAAGGGAGAGAGTTTTTAGGGACCACAGTAAACTGCTGGAAACATACAACAGGGAGGGCTTCGTCAGTTGTTTTCATAGATTGGGAAACCTTCCAGAACCTGTCTTTGATGATGTCTACTGTGGGATTAAAACAGTGTTTTTGCTGAATTCTTCTAATAAAATGTCCGTTATTGCTGATATCTTCCAAAGGGCAAACATTTTTAGTGCTGGAGGTATTGCTCAATCAACCATGTTTTTTTTAATTTATCCATTGTCCACTCATTGTAAATTAGTCCTGTTTAAGATAGTCAAGAAGTAGACAACTTTGTGCAACAGATGAATTTTGACATTTATTTAAAGTCTATCAATTAGATTTAAGCCACAGTCAAGTGCTTCATTCCTCAAAGATTTGTAAATCTTTCCTTGTCTACTATTTGATTTTACGCACTTTGAAATTTCTTTGACAATACCGTAAATAGCCTGAGGTCATTATGAGGTCTAGTCCTTACTTGGTACTTTACATTCTCAGGGTTTTCATGTTATTTTGTCTACCATCCAAGGTCTTCAGGTGTTACAGTGTTAGTTTTAGGTTTATTTCAAGTGACTTGGCCCGTAGAAGACCCATCACAAACCCTGACATACCTCAATCACCTAAAAAGCCTGCTTAAGCCAGTAGTCATTACCAGGGTTGAGGATATTTCAAAAGTTTATGAATGGACCTCCAGTCAGTTATTGCTTTTTAAGTCCGACTTACAGCCTTCTGCAGATTCTCTTCATACTTTCAATTCCAGCTGTATCTACAGTGACCACAGGGATTGTCCTTATAAAATTAGGGCCACCCAATATACAGTATTTCCAGCAGATCTGAGCGGAGAAGATATGGAGTTATCGAAAAAGAAGTCAAAGAGAAAAAAATATGAAAAAGGAGAAACAGCAAAGGGAAAACAAAATGAAAAGAGAGGGCTCATGTCCCACTATGAACACACATGATCCTGTTTGTACATTTGGCATCGGAGCAAATGGTACTGACACCTTGAAATCTTGCATCCTATTGCCTCACTCTCTATGCTACCAACCGCCCCCTTCATCCTAAACACCTGCCATACAGAGACAAGGTGTTATGTATTTGATCAGCTCCACAAGATTCGGTGTATTGAGGCTGTTTTCTAAGAATTCCTTATGTGATCTTATCATCACTGTGGCACCTGAGATTGTTTGTATTGTCAGTTATGATGCAGAGCAAAAACAAGACACCCACTATGGATGCAGTTAGATTGATGTGAGGGAAGACTGCGACAGGATTAGGGCTGGAGAGGCAGCCATGTCTGTCAGGTATGTTCATTCAGAAATAACATCTACCACAAAGCATTCCCATGGGAGTTCAGGTCAAAAGAAAAAGGCAGAGGAGGATAAGGGCTAGAGAGGAAGTTGTGAATTGATAACATAAAAGGGGCTTTTCAGTAACTCACCTCTTTGGGCAGCAGGGAGATAAAGTCTCGCTGAAATTGCGGCTCAATCACCTGCATCATATGCTTGACTTGTGTGGGCTCACAGCTGTCAATCAACTCATCCAGCGCCAGCAGCTTCTCTGGGCCAGTCCAGCTCTGGAACAAAGGACAGAGGATGTTGTTTTAAAAAGTTACGTGCTCTAAACTGCATTACATTCATTTGGTGGTTGCCTCTTTCTGATGTAACTTACAACAAGTGCGTTTAAACTCGATAGGAACAGTAGCAACTCTACATATCATCAAACATCATCAAAAATTGGAAATGAGTTACTCTCAAACAACTAAAAACATGTTCAGTAGCATAGTATGAGTGCTTAGGATTTTTCTTAGGAGTCGGATTTCACTCCTTGATATCACCTTTGCGAAGCTAAACTCACGTGTTATCAAGCCATATCATGTTTTATAAATTCCCCACAGTAACTTTTTTTTAATAGTTTCATTTACTTTGTCGATGGTGAGCTACAAACAGATTTATAGAACTGAAGTTACTTCCTGGTAACAGCGTTATTTCGCTGTCTCTCATTACTTAATAAAAGACTAGCTCCATGCAGGTCGCCGTGTTTACATTCATACAGAGTGGAAATATTGCTGAGCAGGTTTGCAGTATAATCACTTTGTTTGATGTCTGTTAAAGGAGAAGATTTCTGACAGTCTTTCTTTTACATTGCTAATGTTATCCTCACTCTCCACCGGCATCAGAACGATGTAGTGGAAAACAAAAGCAACTAGTCACAGTTTTTGTCAGTCCTCACATGATATATCCATCAACGCCGTAACAACAAGACATGTAGGGACATTTTTGTGGAGGTCTACGCTTATAGCCACCATCGGTATGACGTAGCTCCTTAATGCAGAAGTATAAATCCAGCATTACACATTATTTTATCAGCATCCCAAATATTTGCTGATGTGGAGCGGATGCTGGTGTCAATGAAGAAAAGGTGTAGCTAATGTAAGTATATTGATCTGCATGGGTTGTCAGCCACATAATACACCTTTAGACCTTTATCACAGCTAAACGCAATGTTATTTTTCAAATCACTAAAGTTTTCAGTTCAGCATTGATATCTCTGAGCAGCTATGTACAGTTATGTGTTTTGCTGGTGGGTACCACTATAGACAAATTTATCTACCTACCTACCTGCCTGCCTGCCAGCCAATCTATGATTGACCAATCGAGACAAATTTTTTCTTTTTTATTTCACTGCAGTCTCTACTTTTCTCTCTGTACTGTCCTCTCCAAAGGTTCTGAAAATAAATATTGCAGTTTGGCTATCACAGGTGGCAATGCACTATCACAGGTTATTAATTGCACATCCACATCTGGACTGCCACACCCAACACAGCTGTAAACAACTTACAGTGTTAACTGAAAACACAGCACTAGGGCATTACAGGATGATTGTTCCAGTTTACCTCCATCAAATTAGAGGCCTCAGTGTGCTTATGTAAGCCTTCTTTCCCCAAGTCTGACACCTTGATCGGAGCGTCTAGGAAGGATCCAGCTTTGTGCAGCATGTCTGTAACACCTTAATGTTCCCTACGTGCTCTCCACAGCAGCACAAAGTTGCTTGAGGCACCTGCCTATTTCTAGCAGCCAAGACATTAGTGGAAAATTTGTACACCAGAACCAGACTGTATAAACAGCGTTATTTGAGCTCTGTGGGGTTTTGTTTCTTTTACTCTAGCATTTAGCTGTTTTGCGCTGACTGTTGAATAGCGTTGCACTGTATGCTACACCCAACTGCCACAGTTGTTTTCCTCTGTTGAATGCTGGAATCTAACAATGATTACAGTCTATGAGGCAGGGTGGAAAATCTGGCACATGCAAACTACCTGTAATTTGGCAGCTAAAAGCTTAAGCCAGAGGTGCTGGTTGTGGAGGTAATCAAGGGTTTCAGAAGGGAAGACCACGTAACTGTTACTTTCTCCCATTAGTACTTTTGTTCCAACTGAATCCTCAGCACCACAGTTTCACAATTCCCAGCCTGAGAAAAGATTTTTTTTGTTTAGACCGCTAGAGAACCCTCTAACCTCTAGTTTGTTGTCTATTCATAAACATACTCAACAATATTTATTGTTTAATGTTGAGGCTTTGTGTTATTTTAGATAGTTTTTATCTAGTTTGGTACAGGTTGTGACCAACAGTTTAAGACCTTTTGTTGGTGCTTATGAGGCTATCAATATTGCAGAATTTTCCCGAATATTGATCTCAAACCAAATTTCTGGAGAGCTAAATGTATTCCAGGAGTTTCCAGGATAAGCTCTAGTGGGTAAATTGTAGTTTATTGTTTTTGGTAAACCCTATTTCCCCCTCAACATGTCAGGCCTACTTCTTCTTCAGTACCTGATTTCTTAAATTTGCCAGAATTTCTTTCAACAATCCCCTGAGAATGGCTGTGACACAAATCGGCAGTCAGCATCTGTGATCACAGCACTGATACTTGATCATGCAGGAAATTCAGGCTGGCTTACTCATGCACAAGTGTTACTCTTTTGATCAACTAATCATTATGACGATGGGCTAGTGATAAAACACTCAATTTCAGACATTCAGGGAAAACCCAAAAGTATCTGCTCAAAAAAATCCTGCTTAATTTAATGATGACGGAATTCTTCAGCCCTCAAAAAGACCTCAACCAAAAAGTTTACTGAAGTATGACTGCTATTTGCTGCTAAGACACCACAGACTGATTCTGCCTCATTGTTTAGATCGAGTTCAGATGAATTTATGACTTATTTAAATTTATTTTAAGACTTTAACAATGTATAGTCAAGCCAGGTGTGCCTGTATGGTGGTTGTATAAAAAAAGAATAGTTCAGCATTTTCGGAAATATTCTTATTTGCTAAATTTCCCAGAAAAAGCCCCACACATAAACCTCCATAAAAATCTCAATTTGTCTTTTTTAAACAAAGACTTTTTTGTACAGATTAAACAAACTATGTATAATACAAGCTAAGCTAACTGGCTAGTGGCTGTAGATTCATATTTAATGGAGAGACACAAGAGTGGCGCATCAATCTTCTCATTTAAGTCTCGGCACAAATACAAATCTGCGTACTTACCCAAAATCTCAAAGTATAAAATATAAAATGTGACTTTGCCATGACCATGTGTCCTTGTGTTTGCCTTTTAAAAGTGCAAAATCCCAAAAATAATGCTAAGCAGCATGGAAGTTTTTGTGAAAAACATTTGCTCTAGCTACAATACACTGCTTTGTACTTGTGTTTCCATCTGTAATAGATGCTACAGGCTAGGACTGGACTGGGGAATGTACAGAATGTAAATTTGAGGTTTATAGCCTATAGCCTGACTTGTCAGGCCTGAGGATTAATATATGTAAAACAGTTAAAGTGTCTCAGGTTGGCCCAACGATTCAAAAGATAATGAATTTAAAGTTCTCTTAGGTAATGAAATCCATGGCAACCAATTACACAGGAAATCGGATAGACCCCATCAAGGCTAAAATGTTTAAATGACATCCTATTTCCATGAGGTCTCATTAGAGCTGAAGTCTAACACAAAGGAAATGGGTTATTATGTTGCATCTATACAGAAAATGATAATACAGGAAAATTAATATAAAAATAGGTTAAACTATAATATGAAGAAATTGATGTAGAATTATCTCTATAATCTTTACAGACACTAACAGTAAAACAAAAAACAAACACAACTGACAAAATGACCTCTTTCGAAAACCAAAGTCTGCATTATTGTCCTTGGAAAACCAAGTAAAATGAGTAACTAGATAACAATGGGCTTAGATCATCCTGCAGTAACTTCTTTCTGTCAGAGGATCGCAGAAGACAACATCTGTTCAACTTTTAATACAGACTAAGTCTACAGTAGACACGTGATCTTATAACTCTCTTTAGTCTGAACAGGTATGGCTAATTCCAATTCCACGCTACAGTGCCTGTGTTAATGTGTTGGGCCAGAACAACAAGGCAGCAATTATCTCTGAGACTAAGCGAACATTGATTGGTCACAACATCTGCTTTTGGATGAGCTTTTGCTCGAGGGTTCGGAGTCACCCAAGGGAAAAAAGAAAAAGAAAAAGAGAAGAATAAAACTCGAAGGTGCTCACCTGAAATGTTCGGAGCCATTCTTGGAGACCCGTGGGTGGCTGGATTGAGGTGATACGCCGTCTCTGTTGCCCCTGACCGTTCGCTGTTCTGATGTGGCCAAATGTGGTGGGTGTGGCTGGACATGGAACAATACCTGTTGGGCTGAAATTTACAGGAAAAAACAAAACAACTTATGAGACATATATGAGACCTTTAGAGGCAAAGAGTGTAGGCATTAGAAGGAGGATGTGAAAGCACTGGAAGTATTACTGAAAAGGGAAGAAAATACAAACACTACAGACATATTAAGGATACTCTGTTAATAAGACCAATAATGAACACAATTTGAGGACACTTATATGTACACTGCACTTTAGAAGGAATTTTGCCTATAGCTGATTTGATTTAGCTGTAAAAACCCCAGTTGCTGAAAGCAGCTGTATTCTGCTGACAAATTCAAATAGAAACTATTCTTCTTCATACTTCATGGCGATTTCCTTAATTAACCCCCATTCTTTTTTGTGTACAAGTTGTATATACAAGTTAGGACCAAACAAACAGTTGTGTTGTTATAATAATAATGGTAAAATATCTTGGATTTACACAGCCAAGAAATAATTTACCCTCTTCAGGTCCAATAGCAGCTATGGTAGTCTTACATAATTGAGACACTTATAGAGTAATAGTTCAAAGAAATCTAAATTTACAAATGTTAATAAAAATACACACTGGACCAAAACATTGTGGCTTCTGAACATTATGTCCGTACATTTTTATGTCCCCTAAAGGAGAAGTTATTCTGAATGACTTACAGTATGTCAAAGTCACAAAAAGCTCAGTAAGCATTTGCTTGGAAGTGCTCCAAACTATTGTTTCTATTATTCTGTCCACCTCATTTGAGGGTAGGTTGGATAACAAAAGCACGGCTCTGTATAAGGTAATACAGTTCAACAGCATAGTTGCCCATTGTTAAATCAGAAACGCTCAACAAAAACTGAAAATTATAACCGTAAGTGAGGATTTATTGCAGGACTGCATTAGTTTTAGCTCGGTATACCTAATAAACTGCCAACTGAGTGCATATTTCTGACTCTAAGACTTCAAAGTGTGCAAATTTCCACATTTCTCTTCAGGTCCAGACTCTCCTGTTGCCAGAACCTGATGTGAAAAGCAGTACAGGACTTCAAAGGGCGCCCATGTGCCCTTGTAATGTAAGGGCAGCAGGAGAAACCGGCCAGTGGGCACCCTTAGTACTTCAGATTCTGTTTGCTGACAGCAAAATGGGAAACTAGGGGTCTATTTCATTATTGATTCATTTTTAATGGGAGAGGAAGCTGAGATGGAACCAGTTACATGGCAACATTTACAGTTAAGTGGCTGTGTTCAGTCTGAATTTTAATGTGGCTACATGTGAACACTTGCATTAAATATTCAGGGTTAGAGAAACATCTGGGACTGGATGCTGGAGATATAATGAAATGTGAAGCATCATTCTGTTTGAAGACACACACAGCATCTTTGTTCATACCTCATGGTAAACTGTCATTTCTTTTCATTGAAGGCTAATTTAGTATGTGTAAAGCATGAAAATAAGGAGATGAGGCTTTTTAAAATTTAATTTCTACTACAATCCTTTTGATCCTACGACGGGGAAATAAAAGGAGGCTATCGCAGTACAAGTGCAAGTCTTATGTGGAAAATGTAGGTTCCTTTACCTTGGATACTCTGGACCTTTGCAGGGCTTTTTTCCTGAAGGGAAAGATCGGACCTCGGGGCCATGGTCCAACTTTCTTTTCATCTAAGAAAGAATAAAACGAGAGAGAAAAAAATATCAAACATCACAAAAAAACTCTGGAGACTGTATTGAAACACATAAAAAATTGAATTATTACATTGCATCTTTCTGAGAAGTAAATAAGAATGTACACATATGCTATATAAAATTTTGGTAAATTGCATTGTTTGTATATAATATTTTCTTTCCCTTCTGATAACTTTTTAAGTTACTTTACTTTTGGATGAGAGGCCAGCTCTTGAAAAGAAAAATTTAAGAAAGAACACTGGTCATGGAAGTTTTTAAAAACAGTAGTGGAAGCATAAAATTGCTTTTGCAAGTTACAGACTTTGTTAACATTATGTCTGAAATTTAGCATTAATAAAATACAGACACCACAGTCTTGCAACAGCTTTATGCTAATGGAAAATTAATCTTTAATAAATAGGCTAGATATTCAGTTTATTAACATGTTCCATAAAAAAGCAGAAAGGTACAACCTATCCATAGATGAAACTGCTCAACATTATGAGATAGCACGATACAAAGAAGGTGCTTGTTTTACACTGCTGTGCTTTATTTTGATTATTTTCCATCTTGGAGGCAGATAACAAGGGAACAGTGATCCTTGGACAACCAGACACCCCATGATGTCCAGAGACAATCACACATTCACACCCAAAACGCCACGGGTACAGTGCGTTCATGCACAGGTACGGGGTGCATTCTTTGGCACTGAAGTTTGATTCATACTGATACTTGACAAAGAAAAACACACCAAGTCAGTTCTTTATCATTCCATATCACCTGCATGAACACACACCACCCAGTCCCTGTTACCACCTACCCCACTGCACAAACAAAGGAGTCTGTGTAAAGGGCTGGGCAAGCCAATTTTCTTCATCCCATGCCTGCCACTCTCTCTGGCAACGCTTCTCACCACACATGCAAGTGATCACCGTCTCATCGCCGGTCCCTCATGAATAAACAAGCAAACAGAGTAACTGAACGCTGATTCTAGGTGTCTGGCCAAAGACAGATATACAATGCGAAAGTCGGGCTTTGTGCTTAAATTAATTATAAATATATTTCATGTCTAAGTGAACGCTCAGCTAGATTTGATCATGGTGCTTCAAGTTTCAGCCTCAAGTAAAGCCACTCAACAAAAAGAGTGTTTTCTCAAATCTCTCTGGGCTTCCCTGTAAATTCAGCAATGTTGTATAAATCAGCAAAGGTATATTCTGACAATCAAAACACGTCATTATGTACATAAATGATTTCTTCCTGCAACGTAGCACATGGCATGTTTTTTCACAATGCTCTTTTACTTGTGATTTGCAATTCATGCTTTTGTACTTTCATTTACGGTCAAAATTATTTGGCAATAGTCTGTCTACAGTTAGAGTCCAGCCTGTTGTGTTGCAAAGCGGAACCTGTACTTAGATCTGTCCTGCTATTGTAGAAACTGGCACTGTCTTATAGAAACCACATTCAAATTTAACTTTTGTTTTGTCTTTGAGGCAAACGAATGCTCTTACGGTGTGTATATGTTATTGAAGTGCTGCTATAAATGCTGTAAAAGAGCAGAGTCTTGGGTATTTGACTCCATACTGTCTGGATTTACAGTGGCACGATTACATGTCTCCCCTTAAGATATGTGTTTTTTGTTTATCACTATAATTTGGTGAGTGTGTGTTTGTTTTCTCTACTGTTTCAGCCTCGGGGGCATATTTTGAGAACAGCATGTGACATATCAAAGCAATGATGAACCAATATAAAAATTTTTTTAAAGAAAAGTGAAAATGTTTTGCTTCTAACATCGGAAATGCTCAATTTTAATATATGATATGCTGATATCAGCAGCTGTATCCATGGATTAGGGATCAACACAGGATCCTACCTAAGAATCAGTGCACCAAAGAAACTGACAGACAACCAAAGCCTGAGTTTATAGAGGTATGTGTACATGACTAGCACACACCAACGTGTACTTCAGGTTAGGTGCCCCTGGACTGGGATCTGACCAATGGTTTGTGATCTTTTCCTCACAAGTCAGCTCATGTGTGAAGCTGCAGAGAGGTTCAAGGAAAGAGCCATAAAAAATCTCTAGCAATCCATGGTGGAAATATATAGAAAAGGTGATGGGAAATTTAATCTCAGTGGCAAAAGCCATGTAAAAGCTAAAAACATCAAAAGCTAAGCAGGTATGTAAGCTTATCTTCCACTTTTCTACACATTTAACATATCTGGCTGTCAGAGCCTGTTTGATTGCTAAAGAACATACACAGGGTTTTCTAAGATATCCCTGCTTGTTAAGATCTGACTCTTAAACCCAACTGCCTTGTTCTTAGAGCAGTGATCTCACTGCAATGGCAGTTCAGTAGCCAAGGAGAGCCTGGGTGTGTGTATGCATGCATTGGGTGTGTGCGCCTTTGCCTTGTGTGTGTGCGTGTGCGTGTGTGTGTATGTGTGTGTGAGAGAGACAGAAAGAGAAAAGGGGGAGTCCTGGCTGGCTTTGAGTGTGTGCGCCTCTGTTTGTACATTTTTTTTTTTTTTTTTAAACAAAAAAAAACAAAAAACCTCAAACTAAATGCGGGCATGGAGAAAAAAAAACCAAAAAAAAAAACCATAGCATGTAACCAGCCTTTTCTTGTGTTTTAGCCTGGGAAAAGATAACCAGGGAGTTTTTGTAAATCACTACTAATCAGTCCTTCCTCCTTCCCTTTCCCTATCTGGCCAAAAGCACGACAGATGGATACACAGAGAGTTAATGATATTTTAAAGACAGCAATCGCTCATACATAATGTGTTGATTCATTTCAACGAAGGCTGCATCCTGCAGCATCAGTCATTTGAAACATCTTTTCTCATTTCTCAAATAGTGTTTCAAGCAGACATGAAACAGTTTCATCATGTGAATCAGCACTGCTAGAAATGCAGAGACAGTTGCATCCGAGAACTGGCCACTCGTAGGGCTGATAAAAAACGATAACTCCGATCATACAAATCAGTCTTCATGATTTCATTTCTGCTGAGTGCTGGCAGAGAGTGGCACGGACATATCTGAACTCTAGGGGCTGAGTTCAAAAGCCTGATATCTTAGAATGAGTCAATCCACAAAATGGATGGAGAATACAAATGAGCAAACATTCAAATCTTTAAACGGCTACCCACTGATTAAGAATTACTTTTTTAACATAATTATTAGGATTAACTGAGGAAAAGCTTCAACACCACACAGAGTGCACACACAGCTACATGGGGAAAAAAAAAAAAGGGGGGATTTTCACAGTCAGAATCTGAAAGATTACCAAATTTGTTTACATTACACGCTCTGCATAATGGGTTCCCTTTCATATTTTTGTTTGTAAGCTGCATTCCCAACTAAGAGAGCATCCTTTTACGGCTGCCATCCAGCCATAATACACCCAACATCCTTGAGGATATTCTACCTCACGCAGTCTGACACAGTGACCCATTATCTGTGCTTGGAGCCTGAGGCGAGTGCACAATGTCAGGGAATAGGCTACTCCAACAGGCAACAGCAGACTGGTCACAAGCATGCATCTCTGGCAGTCCACTTTGGTCAGTGCAAAAACCACTGCTGCATAATGTGGGGTCGTAAGAAGCCTGCGAACTGGAGAGGTTTTTCGGGGAAACCTGGCTGTTTTAGTGCCTGAAACTGTTAGTTATTTACAAAAATTAAAGTCTACACCTATGAAAACACAGATGGAGGTGATATCAGTCATCTACATATGTTGTAGTAACTAGGTAATGCGAAAGGGAGGACCACAGTTGATGTTCAGGTGCAGAGAGCATCGAGCCAACGCTGAGGCAAAATTGGACAGTTTCCGTCCTCAAACGTGAGATTCCGTAGTGTATAACGCAGAATTACGGGCATATTTTCATCCGGCATTGCAGATTTAAATGGCCATAAAAGTGCCACAGCCGAAAACGCAGTCATCATCCCTGAATCACGGCGGTGGCTTTTATTCACGCGGCCGAAGTTACTATGACGGCGAAAGGATGCCAAATCGCGTCGTGATATTACAACGTTTAACGTGGCGCTCACATATCATAAAGGCCCCGGCAATTAAAAGCGGCGTCTCCGGGGGTCTGCTACACTGCTGTTCCTCCTCCGCAGTGGCCGCACAATCTGCCGCGAGAGGCGCGTCAAAGATAATGAGGGCGGCAGAGCGAGGCGAACATTCAATAATAAGAGACGGGGACGTGTCGGAGGTGACGCGGGCGGGTGGATGCGAGCACAAATCCTACTCACTTTGTAGAAAATCATCTTCAAAGTGCCGTAGAACCCCATCCTTGTAATCCGGTGTGTTTTCCTTTTTTTTCCTCTTCAGTGACAGTCGGCGAAGTCCAAATCTCCGTGCGTGGCGGCGAGAAAGCGCTGACAGTGTGAGGGCAGTGTACTCTCAGGTAAATCCGACGCCGTCTCTGATGGGAACATGCTCGGGCACGTCACCGGACGGGCGCGCATGCAGTAGATAGTAAAGGCATTAAAAAAAAAAAAAAAAAGGGGGGGTTGGGGTTGGGTTGGGGTGGGGAGGGGGTGCTCCGCCGTGTCACGCCGACTTAAACGGGGGTTCGGTCGGTGGGTGAACAATGCGATGCGACGCGACGATCCCGGAGGTTTGTGCGCCGCCGTCCAGCCTCGCCGAGCAGGGAGTGAACAAATGAGGGAGAAAGAGGGTGACACTCGGCAGAAAGGGGGAGGAGTGGAGGGGAGCGCGTCAGAGCGCGGAGCAGTGCCCTCTTCCTTTCCACAGGCTGCACGACGGCTCCTCCAAACAGGATCGGATTACAGCCTCCCTGGTGGAGACGGCAGGAATGGCGCAGTTCAACATCCAACGCGGTGCGCTGCGCATCCTCGGCGAGCAGGGTACCGGGGGGGGGACGTATGTGTAGCAGAGAGGCAGTGCACAGGGACCGGGAGGGGCACGCACTTGTCCTTTTGCTTAGGAACGTGGACCCCCACTTGTTGCAAAGACACTTCATCCATGTACGCTTAAGCAGGGGCTGCACAACACTACTTCTCTTTATTTGATTCGATTGGATTGGATTTTATAGGAGGCATCCTCATTTAAAAAAAAAAAAAAATCTTTGCGTCATGTTGATTATGTCGAACGCTACATTTAGTTGGCTGTGAATCTTTTCAAAAATAAAACATATGTAAAGGGGGAAAAAAACCTAACCACATAAAGTAAATTTACTGCAGGACTACAATTAAGTGTAATTTTTAGGTACTTGTCCTGTATTTTGAGTACTTCTACTTTTTTCTACTTAATACTTCTTCTCCACTACATCATGAAGGGGAAAATAATTTTTACTCTATTACATTAATGTCTGTAATTACTATTTACTTTTCAAAGTACAATTTTACATACAAAATATGATATCGGTTCCCAAAATATTATTTTCCTCACTGATTAATCTGAAAAAATTTTGATTCATTGTTCCGTCTATAAACTGACAGAGAATAGTTGAAAAAACAAAACTGCCTGTCACAATCTCCCAGAGCACAAAATGATGTCTTCAAATCGGTTGTTTTGTCTGACAGTCCAAAACCCAAAAGAATTCAGCAAATGTTTGGCATTTTTGCTCAGCAAGTGACTTAAATGATGCATCAATTATTAAGATTGTTGTTGATGAATTTTCTGTTGATCTATTAATTTCTGTCAGCTCTAAAAAAAAAAATATGTTCCACTGTTATAGATTAAACTTACCCAAAAGTATATGGAGGCAGTAGTAATTAGCTCCACCATAAAGTGTTTATGTGTTAATGTATCAATAACAATGATCCAGTTATATAATAATATAACACTAACAGGGCCAGTCTGAATAATGAGTACTTTTACTTTGATACGTTTCATACATTTTGTAAGTACATCTTATTATTCATATTTATCTTCTTGCACTTGAGTAAAATTTTTAATGTAGGACTTTACATATTTATCGTGTGGTATTGCCATTTTTACTTACATTAAGTAAATGATCTGAAAACCTCTTCCACCACTGCATATATACACTGAACATACTGTACTGCACTGGAGTGCTGCATCAAAAACTGTCAACATCTCAGCCAACAGATCACACAACACGAAATAGTCCGCCATTGTAACCCATCAGGCAACAGTGTGAATGGACTCCACATCTGCTGCACCTCCTTATTTGCACACACATGGAACAGGCCAATATTTGCATTTCAGTATGGGAGGTAATAGCTGACTGCACCTGCCCAGTTTACAACACTATAGGCACTGATGATGGCCTCACAACAGTTACTGCAGCTTTAGTTTTAAAAAATACATGAACCTTTAGTGCAGATGAAAGCAAACTGTCACAACTCAAACTGCCTTTTCAATGGGACAAATAGTCATCAAGTAAACAAACCAATGACGGCTTAGCCTTTTCCTTTGCTTAGCCATACAAGATAAATACACTAGAAGCTTTTTGTTTGATTAATTTGGACAAATTGGGAACAGGGAATATTAAATAGTGCCCCTGGCCAACTGTTGTGTCACTGTGCTGCAGAGAACAAACTGAAACAACTTTCTCCATTAAACTGACCATTTACTTAACATTTGTGTGTAGCTTAAATTTAAACTTCAGCATGGGTTTGCTAGCTCCTGGGCATGCTACACCATTATTTTCTCCTACAGAAATGTTTTAGATATCCAGGTCATACCAGTTTGGGCCGAGTCATTAGTTTCAGTAGGTCTTTAAAATGTGCTTCTTTTGACCTTACAAGACACCAGCATTAAATCATCAAAACAGGGAACACAATGAGGGATCGTGGGAAGGGCTCTATTCACAGGTGATGGCACAATGAGATCTGGCAGCCTTCCAGATGCTCCCGGCTTACACCTGTAATTACTTAGTGACCTAGTATAGGGGGCAGTTTAGGGCTTGTTACTGAAAAAACAAACATTTGTCAAGAGAGGACCAGTAAAATGTCCCACAATTTGAGATTTTAGATCAAATTGCTAACTTTTGGACCAGGCAAAAGAATAAATGTGGCATGACCTTTTCCATAGTAACTTACCAAAGGTTAATAAAAACACACTTTAAGATGTAGAGTTCTATGTTTTAAAAAAAAAAAAAAGTCTGGATGAATGTGGTAAAAGATATAAAACCTGATTATCTGAGAAGACATGATAGGTGGCTAATCTGTGAATTTTAGTCACGCTTTCTCACCATACTCAACGAAAAGCATCGAAGTCAGTCGACGCCTGAGAGCACCAGCCAGCCTGTTTCAAGCTTTGTCTGTGTGTGTTTAAGGTGGCCCTCATGAGAAAGGCCCTCCGGTTGCTCTCTGTCGGCCCAACCTTTACACAGCGCATTGGAATGCTTGGCATGCTATATGGGGTTGCACTGTGGCCTTTGAATAGGCCGTGGCCTCCTTTGTCGCTCTCCTTCTGCCAGTTAGTAAAGCATTAACAGGCCTCTCCCCCTGATACTGACCTCCCGCTCATCACACCCAAAATCCTGCTGGTCAGATGTAAAGCTGCATAAAACAGGTGTCTCTCAAGACGAAAACAGTTTTGACTATCGTGTTTGTTGTTATCAACTAAGAAACAGTTTCAGGTAATAGTGTTCCATCAGACATTGGCTATTTTTGCTGAAATATTTGAACAGCAGACAATGTATAAAAATACACTCATTACATTGCAGTGCAGTACATAGCTTGTGGGGAAATGCAAATACTGTCTCATTTGACTGCACAAATAACAGACAACATCAATGCTAAGGTTTCAGCGTACTGACTCAACAGATACTCTATACGCCTGCAGATAAGTTTAGCATCCTTGCATGTGTAAAGATACGAGGCAGCAGTTAATTCATTCATGCAAATATTGATCATTTTCCTTTTCAGTTTATTTATTGAAATGTTTTGATTAATGAAATTATTTAATCTACAGAATGTTAAAAATTATGATAAATGCCCGGCACAATTTAGCAGAAAACTAAATCTTGTCCTTATATTGCTTATGTGTTATCAACCAAATATGCTAAGATACTTTAAAATGATACGAAGCTGAGAAATGCAAGAAAATCTTGACATTTTTTAGACGCAACTGTTTAGGTCATTTTGACTCGATAAATGTCAAACAGTAAAATAATTTAGAACTGAGAATATTTATCAATTGCTAGACTGACAAAAAATAAATCTGCCACTATTTTGATAATCCATTACTCATTTAAATCATTTTTTAAGCAGAAATGGCTGAAACTCCTTGGTTGTAGCCTCTCAAATGTGAAGATTTGCTTGTTTTCTTAGTCCTGTTATTTTATTAATTTGAATATCTTTGGGTTTTGGACTATTGGTTGCACAAAAGAAGCAAACTGAATATGTTAACTGACTTCGAGATACTGCATTTTTTGCTATTTTCTTGATAGGCCAAATGATCAATGAATTATCTGAAAAAAAAAATACCTAATAAAAGTTAGTAGTTACAGCAATAATTTGATTAATATTGTGAGATTATTTTTCTGTTATGCTTCTGTTCTAGTGAGATTGGAGAGATGTGACCAGCCAACTATTCCAAATCAGCAGATGTTGGTGGGAAAAAGCTACAATACAGAAGAAAGGGCCTTTCTTGAGCAAATGTTTAATGTGAGGAGGTGAACTTGAGCGAGGCAAATACTTCTTGGGCAGTGATGCATCACTAAACGGGGCTGTGTCATTGTGCGATTGTCCTCCACGTGGAAAAAATGAGGACCAGGGGATCTCCTCTCAATAGATTTTTCTGAAATGGTGAAGTGCGAGCTCTATTCCAGGCTGGAAAGATGCAATGCATGTGGGGGAGGATTGATGAATAAGGAAACCATGGATCATGGAATTCTGCAAAGCATAATAGCAGCAACATCTGCATGGAGTGGAATTAACATATCCTACAGCCACCCACGCGACAAACATTCAAGTTGAAGAGGTCAGGTCAGAAATAGAAATTAAAGAAAGAGTGGTATCTCTCTTGTGACATCAATAGGGTTCATGGAAAATAAATGGAGAACAAAGGTCAGTAATTGCAATAATTGGAAATTTAGAAATTGGAGTTTCAAGAGAAATGCAACATTTTAAAATGTACACAAGTGGCACAATGAAAATGAAAAAAAAAAAATGTACAAAAGCTTCAAAACTGAAGAATGAACAATGAAATTCAAAGAGCCACTGTCCAGCGTTGTAAACATGTTTGCACTGAAAGGCTGAAGACATCAGATGCAAATGTGGTTGTGTAATAAAATACTCAGCCAAAAATAATGTTTTGTATTATTTGTTGTTTATCACTGAACTGAATCTAAATGGGAATTTTTCCCTGTTGAAGAGTGGTTAATGTCACATTTGACCTATCACAGCATAATAAAACCAATGCAGTGCAGCTTGATTATACTATACTTGTGAAGTGATGATAAGCTCTAGTATTAATTGGTTAACTAAAGACATTTAACCATGTGATTGCATTTGTGCAACCCAGACTGGTGACAAATACAAAAAATCTATTTATTTTCTATAGTGTTTTAACAACAAGCAGAAAGGAGGAAATCAGAAAAGCACAATGATGATTTAATGCAGAAAAAAATTGTAATTTCTTAGCTGTAGACCTCCAGTTTGTCAGAGGGATGGGAGACTATGGTTTGTTTGTTTTTGTTTTGTTTTTTTATAGCCTCCTACCAGAATTACAGATGTAACCATGATTTGAGTCCCTCCTACAGGGTCTATACTGCATCTTCCTTTAGTGATGCACTGCTACTTCATGATTTACAAAGTAGAACTCAATATGTATAACAACACATATGGGAACCATTCTTAAACTTAAACTTTAAACTTCAGATACACTTTCACTCTAACATGGAATCTACAGAACAGACTGGATTACAAAGATGAGCCTATATTGTGACTACTTCCCTCGCGGAAACTGAATGTCTAGAGCTTTGTTCTGTCCTAGGTCATCAAACAACAGCCGGGAACAACGGCTATACTGTCTCCTTATTTAGTAATGTGTAGTATAAAAATTGACCACAGACAGAAATTTTATAGACAGACCATTAACTACCTCCTAAAAATACGAAAGTTTAGTGTAAGAAATAAAGTTGTGGCTGTCCTACTAATGTTCAGTCAAATTGGAAAATGGCTTCAGGCTATAACAACACGTAGGTTTGTTTAATATTTTAGCAATTATGCACATAATCTCACTTGAGGAGAATAATATGCACCTGCTGGCAGACTACAGTTGTTCCCAGCAGGACTACAAGGACACCAGGAAATCATCCACGCGTCCTTGTAGTCCTGCAGGGAAAAATTGTATAGTTGGGGATAAAGATGGACACTACATCAATAGTTTTTCTTAGAGGTGTTCAGTTTTTAGCGGTAGAAGTAATGAAGTCCAAATAATCAATGAATGAATGTATGTCTCTCTGCATTTTAAAGACTGGAATGTTGCTCTGAATCAATATATTATCCAATAACAATCATCATAACCAAATCCTAAGGCCATCAGCAAAGTGCCAAAAGCATACAACAGGTCAGTGCCAGTAGCTTGCTGTAAAGTGCTGTAAGAAAAAGCTTCAAAGACAAATTTGTGACCCTCTCAGAGAGCCACAGCCCCATTCATACTGATCTTCATGACATTTGACCTACAACATAGCTGCAAAGTTGGGTAGGAAGTTTGAAAGGCTCAGATTTAATGAGTGACTACTCTATACTGCATCACCCAAATCATTTGAAGGGCACGTTCAGAGTCAGGTTTATTTATATAGCCCAAAATCACAAGTTTGTCCTCTACAATCTGTACAATATATGACACCCACAATCCTTAGACCCTTCATACAGTTAAAGAAGAACATTCTTTCACAAGAAAAAATGTGGAAGCATCACTCTTCTATGATGAACTGGCATGTTAAAAGGTGCCATACATATAGTGTAGATAGTAGTAGCTGTGGTAGATTTGCATTCTTAAAGGGGATCTATTATGCTAATTTCCAGCTCTATATTTTTATTCTGGGACTCCACTACAGTAGCTTTGCATGATTCACACTTCCAAAAAAACCCGTATTCATCTCAAACTAACTGTTATGCAGGCCCTCAGTTGAGCCTCTGACTGAAAAGGGGAATATTAGCTCTGGGTTCCATAAGAGCCCACTTTCTTCTGATTGGCCAAACATCTGGAAGCCTGTCGAGGGACAGCGCACGAAGTGCTTGTGAGCACCGCCTCATCCTCTTAATGGTGTCGAAAGCAAACTGTAAAACGAAGTAACTAGTAACTAAAACTAAGTAACATAACATAATTGATTGCAAATGGCACTTTCTCAAATCCATCGGTAAATGCTCAAGCTCTAATCCGATCTGGAATATGAGAGTGGATAGCACAAACATCCGCAGCAACAAAGATGACAGCAAGACGTCTCTGTTCGGTAAACATTACACCCATTAACTGCATATTGTGTTAAATAACAGTGGATAAAGTCTTTCAACATTCAGCCGAATGTAATGAAAAACATCTGCTGTTCGGAAATAAAAAAGCTAAAGTTGCCGGTAAAATGTTATTCTTCTGTCGCCAAATGACTGTATAGTAAATCTGCACCTTCGGTTATTTGTATGCTGGAGTACATTAAATGGCTATACTACTACTCAAGTAGACTGTTTTGGGAGAACAAGCGTTGCTTGGAGTGGATGACTGTGTAAAGAAACCCAGTAGAATTAGGAAAAGCATGCTAAGTCCCCTCTAAGTAAATAAAATGTAAAGTACAACATAAAGTAAATATTAAGTGAAATAAGTTATGAGTCTCTAGCGAAGACCTCGGGACATGTGAAGTTTTGAAATGAGCAAAAGTCAACTTTTGTCAGGACTGTCTAAAAGTGTTACAGCAGCTTTTGGCCCTATGGAGGAGTGAGGAAACTTCGATTTTCTGTAAGTAAAATAACTTCTATATAAATTCTAATATATTATGCGATAAGTACCTCAGAAGGAAGTCACATACTATACCTTCTAATGGCAAATTGTGAAGGAAAAATTTTACCATAGAGGTATTAACATTTTCCTCAATTTCTAATCCCTTTTCCCGTGATGAGGCCTATCTGGTTTTGCATTTGGATGCTGCCTGAGCTGTCATATCTCATTCAGAAATGAAAGAGGGGTTATGGAAATGTGTGTGATGAGCCAGGTGAAACTTGGCTGGGGCTGGCATCAACATTTACACAGAAACGAATAAACCTCTTTAATCATCCAGAATTACCACTCTGCATCCCGGATGAAGCTGAGGGAGCCAAATTGTTCATGCTCGGTGTTACCCGTCATCTGTAGATCCCTATATATGCTTGAGAAGGTGGTGGGAAACCGTGTGGGGACATTCTGACACTTGGTCACATGCCTTGACCTGAACTCACTACAGAAACTCACGCATCATGGTGCCTTTGGTATTTTTTTCCCACCTCGTGATACTGATCTCACCTGGAACACCATCTACCCATATTACCCTCTCTCTCTCCAAAAAAGCAGTAATCTGCATATTTGCTGTTCCAAATACAGGTTTTCAAAGGAAGATATGCCTGAGTAACCTCTGACTGAGATTTTACCTTAATCTAAGTGGATCAGACGATGCCATATAACACTTTCTGTTATAAGCAGTGATATAAGCAAATATATTGAGTATTCACCCTTCTTTTGGGTATTAACCTAAGTTTTAATCATCCAAGCTAGGGATGGCTCTAGGGATAACAATATCTGTCAGTTGGTCCACTACTTTGGTCCAGACTGAAAAATATCCCCAACTATTGGATGGATTGTCATGAAATTTGATACCAGACATTCATATACTCCAAAAGGATGAATCCTACAACTTTGGTGATCCTCTGACTTTCTCTCTGGTGCCACTATGAGGTTTACATTTGTGGTTTTGAGAACTACTGGAAGGACTGACATGAAATTTGGTACAGACATTCAAATCCCCTGCAGGGTGATTTATAATCACTTTGATGGATGAATCATGATATATATGCTTCGATACCGTGAGTTTTCAACAAGTGCCATCATCGGGTGAAAGTTTCATTTTGCCCAGTACTTTATTGTATGACCAAATACCTGCAAAACTAATGACATTCCCATCATCATCAAATGATTGTCAACATGATGAACATGGTAGACATTATACATGCTAAACATCAGCATGTTAGGATTGTCATTGTGAGCATGCTAGCATGCTGATGTTAGCATTTTGTTCAAAACTCGACTGTGCCTAAATACAGCCTCACAGAGATGCCAGCCTGGCTGTAGACACTTCATACAATATCACAGTGCTGCTATATGATGTATACATGGAATTTCTCTGTATTATCAAAGGACACATATTTTCACTTATTCTGTATAATTAAGAGTGTTGTGTACTGTAAATTAAGCACTTTTGATAAATGTTCATCCAGTTATGAAACCTTGCCAATGAATTTTAAGATTCCCAGAAGAACAGTAAATACTCAAAAACACAGCATCTCCGCTATCTAAGCTATTCTATGATGGAAGAGGAGCTCTCCTTTTAAAAATAGTTCAAAGTTATATGCCAGTGGCACTACTAATTATACGAATGTGCATTCTCATTGAGCCTCCTCTGGAAAAGACTGAAGAAGAAGAGAAGCAGGAGAGTTTCCAGGGGATTGATGCTGTTACCTTAGTAATGTTCCTGAAGAAGGTTCCTCGGAAAGTCAACAGTACTAATGTAGGGAAGAAACCCTAAACATTACAGAGCATACTGTGGTATCTTCTTCAACATAATAAAAAGGTGACGAACAAAAGAGCAAATAGTGCAGGACAGTACTCTCTTCACTGGTAAGATAAATGGTATGATGCTTTTTTAACAACTTGTACAATAATGAAGCTTAAGAAAGTTGAAGACAGGATGAAAATGATCAGCGAAGGCCCTGAAAGCAATTTTGTCTTGAGGATGAAGTACTTTAGCAGTTTTCTGTCCCTTTTCTGAAGTTTAAACTGATAACTAATCCTTCTGACAGATGAGCCTGACTGATGAGGCAATCTGGAAAGAATGCAGGTGAAGCATGTCGCAAGTTTACTCAGCTGGAAGTTGAAAACCAGGCTCTTATTTTTGTCATCCCTATTTTCGATAGCCAGGTTAAGTGGAGAAGTGGCACAAATGGACAGTGACTTAAAAAAAAACCCAAACATTTGATGGGACTGAAATGCGTGACTCCCATGTTGATACACAATCCAATTCCCAGAAAGTGAAGGGCACATTTGATCTTGTTTAGATGTGTCTGCTGGCCATGCTCTGAAAGCCCGGACTCTTCTCTAAAGTGACTGTTTGGGATTATTGTTATCTCTGGTGGACCACCAGCAGAGTGGTTGATAGCAACCTTTTTAGTGCCTAACTTAACTTATCAAGTGCCATGTCTGATGGCACAAAGTGAGAGTCACATAATGGCTATATTTTGAAAGAAATCAAAAAGGCAGCACATTAAAGTACATAAATCTTGATGAAGATGAATGAAGCAATGTAACAGCAATGCAACTTGCATGCAGACTGTGTAGTGGAAATGACCAGATTTTACTCAAGTATATGTTATCTAAAGCCAAACACAGACTACTGTGATTGTGAATTTACTGTAAATGCAGGTTTAACATGAAAAAAAAAAAAAAAAAAAGGATGAAAAAAAAAGGAAGTAGTTATATGTGCATCTTTTGCACATATTAAATACTGAAAAAGAAAGTTGAAAACATTTGTTTAATGAATTTGATTAAATATATCCCATTATATACGAAAATACTGTATGTAATAGAAAAGTGAGTGCGTCCACATAAATGGGATGAAAGGTTTTTACTCAAGAAGGACATATTCTTCTGAATTAGCTTGCTACTGTTACTATCAAATTCTTCCAGTGGTGAATTGAGACTCCAAAATGCAAATGAAACGTGTATTGCTTCTCTACACATTAACAAATACAGACACTTAAAAGTGGCGTGCACTGAACACAAAGGACGTGGGGCTATTACTAAGCAAAACAGCTTGAGGGAAACTGAAAATTGCTTGTGGACAAAGTGTATGAGAAGATGATCATAAGTATCACAATGATTCGGTTCTTGAATTATATTCTGCAATGGGATCATGTTCACTGAGTTTAATCTACCTTCCTGATAGAGCTGAAGCAATGCCAGTTAATAAAAGAAGAAATATTTTTATTCATTAGGAGGAAAAGAGTGGATCTCATTGTTCTGAAGAAGACCTGTTCATGCTACTGCACAGTATAGTACAGCATACTACTGTAGTGAGTATAGATAATATAATAGATAATGGATAATAGTGATGCTGAGAAAGACACGTCTCCAAAGATTTAAATGTCTACAGGGAATGACAAAGGTCAAGGGTCATAAATGCTTAATTTCAGGAAGGGCAGAGGAGCAGTGAACCTTGGATTGCTTGCAAGCATGTTTGTTTGTTTCATCCTCCACACCCCCAAACACATACAGACAAACAAATACTTGATTCTACTGCAGTAGCTATCCAGGGGAAACATACTGCATGTACTTACTGAGAAGTGGAAGAAATTTGCATATTGCCGTACTCTTCTACATCAATTTTTTTGCTTCATATGGGAAAAAATTACCAGTCAAGTCAAAAATAAATAAAAAAATGATGTTCAACCATAACAATACCACATATAAAGACAACATAAGTATAATATACTGTAAGTATAATCTACCAAATCTAAGATGTGAACAGTAACAAGAATAGGACATTTATCTCAAAAGCTTCGTCTTCAAATGTAATAAAACCAATCAGGAAAGAAGCACAGAACTGGTTAAGTCGAACAAATGTAGTAATTAGGTGTGCAGTAATAATTGGTAAGGCTGATGTTATAGATGGTTGCCATATGGCCACTGAATCCTGAGGTGGAAATGTGTCTGGCTGTGAGGGTACGCAGTATGGGGCCTCTGTGGAGTTACATCCCATGCTGGGCAACATGGAGACAGACGGAAGACAGAGGAAGAACCCAGCTACTGCCAAAAGTAAATCTTGAATCGCTGGACATGCATTTTTTTTGTAAAGAATGAAGAGTATGGAATACTTTGCGGCCATCAAAACCCGTCCCACAAACTAATCAAAAGCCGAACTTTAACCTTGTGTTTTTGAAATATCTGCTACAAGAACTTGGTTAACGATGCTGCTAATATGCTCGAAGATAAACTGACATTGTTTGTTAGAATAAATTGTTTAAGGTCAATGTTCAGCAGCGTTTTAGTGAGCAGTTCAAAGCTGCTGGTGGTGGATTATACCCTGGAAGCAGTGGTTATGTCTCACTGATTTGATTCAGTTTTGCTGCAGTCTTCTCCTCCACCCTGCCTCCAACTCATAGAGCTTCTGACACATACTCCTAAAGAACTCCTACACTCTAAAACTACACAGACAACAGTGCTCTCACACTTTCTATCTTGCAGAGAACTGATAGGAGGAGAAGAGTATATTGGGTCATTTAGAAAAGCACCTCTAGGAGCTGGAGTTTGTTGATTTATTTGCTCATGTGTGTTTTATGCCATGTATAAAGTATACAAGAATTCCCCAAGAGCTCTGCAAAAGGACAACACAATGCATTGTGATACATTTAGAATCATATATATATATACAGTAGAGTGCAAGTCCTGGGCAGAAGTTGATATTGATTTCGTCTCAAGTTTGACAATACATTCTGTAAGCTGCAAGTTTCTCTCAACGATCCTTTCTAGAAGCTTAGTTCTTTATCTTCAAACAAACAAACAAAAAAAAACTGCAGAGTAAAATATTTAAGTTTTGGTTTTAAATTAACACAGGATGTGCAGTTTTTGATTACAAACGCCACTGCTATCGTAGTCATTTTGTGTCCCTGCTCTGAAAGAAATAAATGGACCTTGTTAAACTGTTGAAAGTTGACTACGGATTGCCTGAAATAACAATCCTTGTCAGTCCTGTTGGTATTTTCAGTTTAGAATTCAGTATTTTCAGGGTTGTATTAACTTCAAAATATCTATCCATTTAACACAGAGGTGAAGTTATAACACGCTGTAACATGCAAATTTTCATTTTGCGGAAGGAACTGTATTGTTAGTTCAAGCTGTCAATTGTCCCGCTTCGTTCTTCAAATCTTGTCATTCATCTTGATGAGCTGTCTACCTTGAAACAACATCTAGCCTCAGGGCGCGCTAACCGGCATCTGTAGAGCTACTGCTGGCATCGGAGCAGCCATCTGCTGCTCCGATGCCAGCAGAGGAAAGTAAACATGCCTTCCTAATGGTGCCGTTCTCCTGGGGCAAACCAGTAAGCATGAACAATTGAAAGTTTAAAATATTGGCCTTTGACCTTTGTTGTACATAACGTCATTTTTAAATGCCTCAATGAATCTTGAGAATGACTGAGAAACAGCTGGCTGTTGTATCACTTAAAATGTATTTTAATGATTGATACAAACATGACCCTTTGATCCGAGGGCTTTCCTCTCTTTGAAAGGGACAAAATCTTTACAAATTTAAGAGTTATTAGAACTCCGCCTACCACATATCCATCAACTGTTTGTTGAACGGGTGAATGATTGTCACTTCTTTTTTATACAGAGTTGGTTGACATGTCATGCTGTCACTTCTTTTACCAACTCTCCCAACAAAGAACCTACGCAGCCAAAAGGCCAGTCAATAAAATAGGCACAAGAGTGGAAAATGGATGTGAGGTTGGAACAACTTTCCCAAAAATAGACTTCCCCCTCAGCACTCACTGTCATCATACTCTCACACCGCAACAGCATGGAAGGCTGTTTTCTGTTTTCTGCTAAGAAACCACATCGTCTTCTTTAGGGGATCTTGGCCTGTATTTCAAAAAAAGTGGAACACAACTTGGGGGTTAATACCGCTCGGGGAGAGGAAAGTAGAGTGAACCAAACGTGCACAGCTATCAGAGTAGGTTATCCAAACCCCATGTCCATCTACAAGGTACTTGAACTCTACATTGGAACAGACATTTCAGTGGGTGTTTACAAAATGTATTTCACTTATTTATGGTAGCTGAAATGTATATTTAATGAAATTCAAAATTGATAAAGTGCTGTATTTTTGGATTGCACTGACCTTTCGCGAACCCTCAGCTACACTCCAGCAGAATGTTTAAGTCAAAGGGTTACTTCACTTTTCAGTCACTTTTTATTTCCTCTGCCATGTTTCATGACATTTAAGTCAAATGCAACCAGAAATTCGGTATTTCAAAAGTGAGGACAGTCAAAAGGAGGTAGCTGCTTAAAACTGGGTTTTAAGCCTTGATGTTTCGCTCTGTGTCATTATGACAGTTTTTCAGGTTTTTTTTGAGATCCATATAGTTGTTTTACTTTGTGTTTGAACGAGTAGTATATTTCAGGCTAACCACTACTGTAGCTGATCGAACATTTTGAGGGTCATAAGTATTTTGTTTTACCTCAACTTTTACTCAGCATCACAGCAGGGAAATCTTTCAAGGCTAATACATATTCCAGCGATAAAAGAGCATATACTCAGATAACACTGGCTTTGACTAAATTCTTTTTACATCTTTTTAATCACTAACTGAATATGTTGGCTGGAAAGAAATATTATATATTTTTCTCATTGTCAAAAAAAAAACCTGCGAAAAGAACAAAACTTGTCTTTCAATATATTTCTCAATACATCTGGGACTTAACCTTTTTTGCAAATGTTACTCAAAAAAAGGAGTAAGGAGTAGCGCATATGTTGGGACTATCTAACTAACAGTGCAGCTAATTTATGTTTTTTTTACACAGTTTTTGCACACAATAGACTTATACAGCACTGAGGAATAAGCTATACTAGGTTTTGGATTCATAGACCATGCTTGTTAGTAGGATACATGATAGTTTTGGTCTTTTCCTAGGGGTGAAATTAAAAAATAAATATCACAAGACTTATTCTTTAACAAAATGAACGTGTACGATGGAGTTAATGCAAAACATTTCACCTAGTGTCTCTGCTCTTAACCTACACTCAACTCCTGCTTCCCTCTCAGCATACAGCCTACTGGTCAATAATCCTGTCAAATCCAAAAACCTATCATTGGCAAAAACCTTCAATAACTCAGTTCATGTATGGGAAGCGGGGCTCACCACACCAATTCAGCCTTGACCCTAAATTTGACCTTTAAATTTCACAATAGGCAGCCCACAATAGCTGCCATGTGCCTAGTAGTTTAATCTCCACGGCCCATCTGCTGCGGCTGCTGCCTGTGAGTTGAATCTGCGAGAGGAGAGGGAGTGCCCAGCTTCCCTCTGAAGCTCATGGGTGTCTGTCTCACTACATCCTGTGGGACAGCTGTATGTTAATGTGCACAAGAGGCCGGGGACAGCAGCAGTCACTGGGATTGCCAGGCAGACACAGAACAAGGACCCCCTTCTCAGTGGGTAGCCAAAGGCATGAACTTGGCAGATTAGACATTCAGGAAACAAATAAGGCTCCATCACAGACAGGCACCCCAAATCAACAACAACCAAACACACAAGGCTGCAGAGAGAGCCCAAAAAAAGGAAAAGAAAAAAAAATCTTAAACTGTTAAAGTGATGAGACTGAAGAACTCTGCCTGCCACCTTGTGGTTTCTCTTTTGGAAATTTAATACATGCTGTAATTGGGATAGACAAAATCAAGTACAGACATCTCTTAACTTCATCTATCCTTAAGAGTCCTTATATAGCAAAAGAAATTGCAGAATTAAGATTGGCAGTTTTTTATGACTAAAATCAAGTGGAATTTATTTCACTTCAGTACCATTAGAAATGTTTTATTTTTTTCCCTGCATCTCAAGAAAAAGCAGATAGGACGTCGGTGACAGCTGAAGTCAGACATCCCAGGTTGGACAAGCACAGTAAAACGTTGATGCTTGGGGAAAATCAAATCAATAATTCAAGGCCAGGCAAGTTGCAGATTTAATCCTGACGTGACGATGACGAAGGACAAGCGGGGGCGTTGGGAGCAGTGGAGGACCCCAGTATGCCCCCCCCCCAAAAAAAAATCTGTAAACTGTTGCCTGGCAACAGGATTCATGCTCGCTGGCCTCCAGGCTGCAGTGTGCTGCCTCTGGCCTCATCCAGGGATAAGGCTCTTGTTTGCTATTAGAGTCAACCAATTCTGGCAATGGATGCAAGGCCTGTCATACAGTAATGAATTCTGCAGAGGCTGCTAATGAAGGCTTCAACTTCATGAGAAGAAGGCCAATTTTATCTCAATATGTGACACAAAATCACAAAGCAGGGTTCAGTATGTACCAGCAAGTTTTTACCATGTGTATTATTTCAATTTGTCACTCACCTCGCTCACCTAACAATGCCATGAACATCAGGCTACAGCCCCAACCGGCTGGAAACAATCATCTTTAAAGGAAACAGCCCAACCTTAAGAATTTCTCTTTTTTCCCCCTGTATTGGCCATACCATCTGTCTCTGATGCACTCAGTGACGAGTTTGCTTAATTGTTATGCAAGGGAGAGGTGCTTACAGCAAATGGATTGTTACCAAGCAAAGAGCCAGCCTGAAATCGCCATATCGTCTGCATTTCTTCTGTATTATGCTCACAGACATAAAAAGTGTGTGGTGATAAGGAAGAGGGGGGCATCAGGAAATGGTGAAATGACAAAAAATTCACTGGAAGATAAAACGGAACGGATTACAAGGCAAGACATCCTCCACATTGGGACTGAGAGGAAAAGCTGACAGAAATTCAACTTTTGGGATTACAGGCTTTGCTAGCAACACTGACATCAATAATGCCTCACCATACAGGTGTTACTTTACCTCACATTAAAATACTCTAAAGCACAGGCTGTTTTTATGAAACACTTGTTTTTCCATTAGAAAAAGTGCTAAGCCACTCAAGTGCCAATACACCTGGCATTACATTAAACAAATCTACTGACCATAGTTACTTTTGTGACAGAAGCTACACAGAGCTAATATTCTCCTTTACTGGTCACTAATTAGTTAAGCCGAAAAGGGTGTGTGCTCTTTTTATTCGTAGTTGGAAATCAAGTATTTTTCCTCACAAATGCAAAAAATTACAAAGCAGTTTTAAAGATGAGTCTGAAGTCTATGACAGACATACTGTACACGGGAAGGACAGTTTTAATTATATAACAGACTCCTCCGACATTAGCACTCTATTAACATCAAAACTGCTCTCTGAACTCAAACTGTCTTATAAATCCCTTTTCCATGTATTACCAGGTAGTTATTGCTGTATTCACCTAGTCTTCCAGGATGAAATTAGTGCAAACCAGTGAGTCTCTGCATTCCTGGAACCACAACAAAGAACCACTGACTGGTTCCCAGTTAAAAGCTCGTAAATATCTGCAACTTCTGTTTGTACTGCGACCTAAGTTGGAGCACATCAAGCATCAGAATCAGAAGTTTTCCACCATAGAGTAAGGCCCCCAGATACACTCCCTGCAAGCCTTGTCACTTTTCACAAAAAGCAACAACATTAAAATCTAGTTGGTTAACATGAGTAGTGCCAAAGGCTGTATTTGCTAGCATTGTGACTCAGTCTTAAATTTCTACAGCACTGAATATAAAATTCTTCCTACTTTTATTATGTCTAGTGAATGTATTTGTAATGTATCTTAAAATAATTTTTGTAATACTAGAACAGCCCCAGGGAAATAGACATAGGCAGTTTTTTTCCAATTTGTAAATATATATATATAAAAATATTATACAAAATTATGGCAGACAATTGCCAAAGGGCAGCAGTGTATGTGTGAATCCACATCTCACCAGGTACATCTCACATGCACACTAGTATCCCCGTTACAGCTTTTTGGTCATATTAAGGATGTGATGTTTACATGAACATACAGTAACATGATTCTTAATGTCCTTGCCTACATGAATATGAGATTATCCAGGTTTCCGATCACTGTCCGTCGTCCTTGAAGGCATACTTTAACTTCTCAAAATGGCAGAACATCTGTTCAATTCCTGCACTTCTGAGTTCTCTTCACAGTTCGTGATGAAATCACTGATATTTACGGCTGTCTGGACTCCTCTGCACTTTAACACTGTCTGCTGGATTTGGCATCTCCATCTGATTACTAGTGATATACGACACAAGCAACAAGCAATACTCATCTGACCCTCCACATTACTGATGTCAGGCTTTCACTTTTCTCACTTAAATGTGTATATCATCGGTATGTGTTTCTCATGTTTGTTTATGTGTTCTGAGTTGCGAAAAATATGCATCTGCCCAGATTTGGAGTATGAGGCACTCAACAATGCACACATACAAAATTTTGGGTTTATTTTGATAAATATTGAAGGTAACTAAATCTATCATACTCTAACAGCTGAGGCATAAAAACAGACGGTAAAATTGAATGTGTGTGCTTACCTTCGGAAAAGGGTTTACAACATAGTTTCCTGTTTTACAGTTTGTTAAGGGCCCATAAATGATCTACAACGCTTGAACGGCCTGGCAGCTCTAGGGGTAATAAGAACATTCTCAAGTATTAAAAAAATGAATTTGTATACTGGCAAAAGGTGTTAGAGACCTCACACAAACTGAAGAGATGGAACAGCACAGAATTCTGTAACCTATAGTAAAGTCTGTGGACAACTGAAAGGTTTTTATATAGAATACCATAAATTATCATTACTCAACAAAGTAAAAGTCATGACCAATGGGTCTACTATTATAAATAATTAATTTACACCAATAGTACCCCAAAGAAAAAGTGACATTTTAATATCTCTCTATGGACATAAAAAAAAAAAAAAAAAAAAAAATCAATTCTAAGCTTGCAAACTCTACTCTTCCTTTTAGTTGTGGTGAGAACAAGAAAGTGAACTGGGAAGCTAGTGCTGACTTGGCAGGTGCATCTACAGCTGGCTAGGGGAATGGAGAAGAAGCGCAACCTGGCCACAAGGCTCTCTGGCGGCCGCGAGGGCTCCCACTCTCCCATGCTCATCAAAAAGTAAAGAGGCCAGTCGAACCAAATCAGCACTTTCTTTCATCCACTGTAGCATGCTTATGTTGTAAGGAGGTGTGAGGGAGACCCTGAGAAGATCAGGGGAGATGAAGCATGAATTGCACGTGGGCACTGTGAGCCTTAAGCAACTGTACTACAACTTTTCTCAGCTTCTGAAGGGGGGATGCCAGAAAACATTTGAGAACGACTGGAATGTGAGAATATGTGGAAATTGTTTGCACCAGCTCACCCTTAAATAACTGCCACGCAGTTGCAGTTCACACCATTTCAAATCCAACACCAAGAGTGGGCAACTGATAATACAGGCTAGAGGCCCTCTTGGATTTAGTAAACATTGCCAGATAGGATGTAGAATCTTGGTAGATTTTCAACATTATTTCAAAGAATTAGTCATTAAGATTCCATGTAAGGAATGTCTAAAATTGTAAACATAATGATAGCCAAATGAGGGGTTTTTCAGGCTGATACCCGTCACAGATTTAAAGGTAAAGGTAGTAGAGGTTTTAACCACTAGTAGCGCTATGGAGCAATGTTTTTGCCTTTGTCGTCCCCTCCAACAAAGGCAGAAGAAGTAAACACTGGCTTTGCAAATGTGTTATGTCCAGTGTAAGTGTGTTAAAGATATTTTTTTTTTTGGACCTCAAGGATACACATATTGCGTTTTGGTAAGAAACACTGAATGTAAACATACCTTTTTTTTTTTTTTTTTTTTAAACACAAGGAAACTCCACAGGGCAACTTGAAAGAACTCCACCGATTCAGCAACACGCTCTTATAACATTGTCTGACTCGCAAGGGGCATTTTAAAAAAAAAAAGGATCAATATTAATGCACCAGTGAGAGTCTTTTCTATTCCACACATTCTCCTTCCTTGTTAAAAGGAATGAGTCATCCACCACCGACAGATCGGAGTTTCAGGTGCGTTATGCTGGTAGCAGGTTTTGTAGTTTTGAGCCGCTAGCATCAGGCAGAGATGAGGATTTCCTCTTTAATATCATTAAGACTCGACTGATCCAATAAAGATAACTGACTTGTTTCTTTTCTTAAACTTTTTTTTTTTTTTTACCAAATGCTCCATGAGAGACACCCTTAAAACCAACAATAGGCCTAAAATGTCTAAGAGATACACTATTGTATATGTATTTATTATACATGTACAATAGTATTTGTTTATACGTATCTATTGTACGTATGTATTTCACCAGGAGTTGTCATTCATTACATTTTGTTACAGTATGTTCCATAAAAAGAGGAAGAGAGGAAGGGGTAGCTTTAATATGACAAAACGTCAAGCCTGTTGTGTTTTTCCACTGGACTAATGGTAAACAAGTGGGAGGGGTAACAAGCAGAGTAATGAGGCCATGCTAATTTCATCAGGGCTCTGTTTAAATAAAAGGCTTCAGATGTTGCTGCTCAGTTAGGATATATAGCTGGAAAATCTAATGTAGCCATGGAATCCCTTTCATCGTCATCCATCACTGTAACATAAGAGACTACTGACACACAGCAGCTGAGATAAAAACAAAGCTCAGATCCAGCTGCTCTGTGTTACTGTGTGTGTGCATCTTTGTGTGTGTGTGCGCGCATTTATGTGAGAAGCCTATCATTGGTTTTCCATTTTGTATTAATAAATTAATCCCGACAACATGCACCCCTATCCTCATCAGAGGAGAGCATATTGATTGCTTTGTTATACTGCCTTAAGGAGGCCATGAATTTCTAATCAAAATCCACATTCTGCAGGGAACTGCATCAGGGTAAATATTCAATTCCTGGCAATGCAAAACAAACAGAGCTAAACTGTTGGGGGACAGGGGAAAAAAATGCAGTAGGGTTGCAAGTTGTGACCTTGTATAACTTGTTTTTGCTAATTTGAAAATCCAGGGATGGCAACGTATTTTGCCAAAGACACGATGTAAACTTTACAAAAAATTACAAAACTTTCAAAGGTCATAAAACATAAACACTTATCATGGGCATGACTAGCTTTTGCAAGCTGATTTTTAACTCAAACTCAAAATCCGTCAACTCTGCAACTAATTATTACTATCATTATCAACTGTTGTCTGGATTCACTATCCGTTTTTTTTTTTTTTTTTTTACAAAATATAAGACAATAGTAACAATGTCAAATGTTTTAAAGCCCAAAAATGACATTACATTGATCATTTTGCCAGACCAACACTTGAAAACTTAAAGATATTTAATCTACAATGATATAAGACAAAGGAAAGCAGCAAAACCTCACAAAATAGAAACCAAAGCTAGAGAGGTAATAGCCTTTAATACCTAAGACCTTTCCATTTCTGATCAAACCACATCTAATTCCTGTGCATTCTTATACACAATGAACTAAGGATGGAAATCCAAACACAGATCACACTATTTGAATGTTGTCTTGGCAGAGATCACCGTACAAAAAAAATGACTGGTGACACACTTTTTGTGGTCTGGCACTTAATGCCAGCCTCCTGTCTAATGTCTGAGCACTCTGAGATGGAGATAACACTACAGAGAACACTGGAGGGTTTGAAGTACAGCTTTTACGAACACCTCTTTCCAAACAGTGCTCCATTATTATCCCTCAGCAGCAAAATAATTTCCCTTCACGCTGAGATAAAGTGTGTATACTTTGACATATCCACTCAGGCAGTCGAATGAATAGAAGAAGCATTATGAGAAGCTGAAATGAGATTCTTACTCTTTTCTACGTGGACATCCCTTTTATTCAACGTGAGGTCAAAGCTATCCCGAGCAATAAGAATACATGAGATAAATACTGTAAAGCTGGAGTACAGTGTACAATGACAGAGATGAAAGATCCACAGAGACATCTCTGGTTTATGCTTTCTGCGTAGCCTGGTGCAACCTCAACATGAATGCAGATGTGCTGCCTGACAACTTGTTTTTATGCCTTTGAAGCTTGTTGACACCTGGCAGAACTGAAAAAGTCAACACTTTCAAGGAGCTGCAGAAAAAGTTATCTGTAAATGCGGTGTTGTCTGTGCTGTTTCAATTGATATTAAAGGATGCTACATTTGATTCTTTAAGCATATTGAAAGCTTGAATATAAAGGCTAAGTAAGCTTTAGCACATAGGTAAAGATTGGGGTATAGTGGTTGCTGTCAATGGCTTTGGCAATGGATAAGATAGGTAGTCTAATACAAGGCATACTGTTTACTTAAACTTAAATTGTAGAGACAGTTAAATTCAGCTGGAGAATAAATTTGGATCTCAAGGATCAGTTTTAAACCTAAAACTATGAGTTTTTTTAAAAAGAGTAGACCAGTTTAAACTGATTTCCATCAAGATTAAATGTCCCCCAATTATCCACAAATTATATTATTTGCAAAGCAAATAATATTTTATAATCTGATCTTCATCCTCAGTTTTTTACTGTGGATTTTCATCTCCTCCTTAACATAAATAATAACTGATAAATTCTTGGCTTATCTTTATAAATAAGTACAAATGAAGAGCCCTAAATAAGAAGCATGAAAACTGGACAGTTAAGTTGTCTCTGTCACAAGGAAAATTTGCCCCAGTTTACCTGTCTTACCAGACACACACTAACTAATTACATTGTCTTATGAGCAGAAAATAAGCACATTTGTTTATAACAGACAAAACTTAATATTTGTGTTAACCCTTGGCTTTGCAAAAGAATTATTTGGTTTGAGAAAACAAGTGACAATATAGTTCTTTAATGCTATTTTAAGTTGATATAACCACTAAAGAATAAAACAAAGTGCTCTTTTGACTTAGTACACTGGACTAACACTGTGTAATAGACTGGATATGTGCAATAGAGCAGGCCTGTAACCTATTGACAGCCTCTCTCAGGCAGACCGCCTTCAGTGAGTCAGAGGCACTGAAAAACAGTGATAGAGCTTTTGACCCAACGCTGCAGTGGGTGCACTGTCGCTTCACCAGGTCCTCAATTATCTCTGTGCCACTTCCTGTCGTGCCCAGTTGTGATACTGATAGCCACTTTACAGCTGGTGCCTCAAGCCTCATCAAAGTCTAGCACACCCAAGGCTGATAGTTGAGCATTTTCACTTCCAGATACCAGCTATATGACTGAGAGCCAAACAATAACAGAACATTTCATTAATCATAGAATATTATGCCACTTTAGGGAAATTAAGATTGCAGATCATTGCAGACCAATAAAGGTATGGCCAGCCGTCAACATTACCTCATGATGTGCTTTTACAAGTTTACCTGGTATTTTTGATTAAACATTCAAAAAAATATGTATGACCACATGCATTACTGTAATCAGAAAAACTAGATTTATCCGCTGTGTTTTTCAGACTAGTCACAAGAATACAATTAGACAACTTTACTTTTAAAAAGGTACCAAAGTATCAATTGAAACAATATATTTAATTAGAAGACTGGCATTTTTATTTTTTCAATCGATGTCTTCAAATGTAAGTTGCTTCTCAAACCAAATCTTTAGCAAAAGCTACTGATCTATTAGTGCTGACCTTCTTGAGAATTATGTCCAAAGGATTTTTGTGTTTAATTACCATTTCATTAAACCTGTGGAGATGTGCAACAGTGTAAGAGCTTCTTCAGACTCTTAATGTAGAGCTGAGTGCTGCACTCATAGTCGTCATAACAACCTGAACATTTATTGAAGCTCTTAGCAAGGAGTGTCTGCATGTGGAAAATGAGTGAAAGGAGAGAGTTGGTGCTTGAATGACAGCAGATGTGTGTCTGAGGGAGACATGAACTGCTTATAAATACTAATGTCTATAAAAAGTAAAGATGGCGATGGGAATGGGAATGGTGGTAGTCGTAAAATCTTTAGGTACAAAAGAGGTGATTGGGAGCACAACTACAGTGTGACCAAAGAGAGCCGCAAGACCACTGCCGATAGAAAAACAACTGCAGCAACAACATGCAGGATCCCTCTCAGCCATGAAATTGTCCAAAACACATCTAATGTCAGTGTCCAAGCAAGACAAATTAAATAACCAGAGTCTAGCTGTAATGCACAAACCCTCTTAGCAGGGTTTTGCCATGGGGAAGGTCCTGGGTGGCACTGAGCTTTCAAACGCCACAATGATCATTTAACTTTTAGTTCATGCTGCCCCCTAGAGGTAACAAAACAGCATGTTGAGTTGTTGCAGAAAAAACATTTCAAGCAGCCTTGAAGAGCACCATGGGATTGTGTTTGGTTTTTTTTCTGCTGTAAATGACATGATGAAACTCAGAAATTACATTAATGACGATGTGGAAATAAACAGAAATGCTACATAGTGAAAAGGGTTTTTTTCTTACCTGTGTGTTCGCGTAGCGTTCCATAAGAGGGGAGCAGGACACAGGGGAGACAAAAAGAAACATTTCTGTTAACGAAAGGCTCTTCATTAGAGGTAAACAGCACAAGCAAATTAGTGCATTATAGTCAGGTTCAAAGGGCTGCAAAGTTCTACAATCATTTTCAAGTTAATAAGCAAGATATTATTACTTATTAAATCTAAAAGTTGCACATTGATAGGCTAGAGACCTGTCCAGGGTGTACCCTGTCTCCTGATGTGAGCTAGGACAGGGTCCAGCTTCCTATGACCCTGAACAAGGTAAATAGTGTGGAAAATGGATGGGTGGTTAGATGAAATCCAACACAGAGTGGCCAAATTCATCTTGGTGAACTCAATACTTGAAGACCTTGCTGTTAAAAGTTTTTAGTTGAACTATGTTGTACCAAAATATACACCAAATGTAAACTTAACAATATGATCTGTGAATCATTCTGAGTAACATAGACACTGAATCTGCAAACACACAGTATTGTCTTTTTTTTTTTGGGAAAGTTTTTTCACTTTTTGGAGCAGCACAATCGGAAATCAATTCAGTTCCATTGTTTGGCGAAGACAGAAGCTTCAGCTAGTGATATATCAGAATCAGGGCAAACAAAGCCAAAACTATTTGCATTGCTAGGTAACATTAGAAATGTTTTGTGTGTTTTGGAAGAACCGACCCTTTAATAGTATTTTCACCATTAACAAATATTGTCAAACTGCAACACAAACAGGTGTAACACAAACGATATAGTCTGAATAGCAGCTACCCACTTCTAAGTATCTGTAAAGCTATTCCTTAGTTTCATGTGATCTACTCGACGAATTCACAAAGAAAAAGTAAAATGTGATCATTCACCCTGTAAACTGAACCATCAAGACACCACAACTGTGGAAGACGCAGAGAAACGAGGTTAACCGACTGCGAGTAAGAAAGAGAGCAGGATTATGACAGCATTTTTTGCATGGTATAAAAATTTCATGCCTAAGAATCTGTTATGTATTTACACAAATGATTGCATGGTAAAAAAGAACTGTTTGGCCTTCTGTGAGGCCAACTTATGAGGAGTACAGGACGGTGGGATTCACAGCTCTGTAATGAAGGTGTTTACTGTGGGTGTCTGATGTAACATTGTGTAGGTGCTGAAACAGTTCTCTTTTGGCTCATAGAAATTGATTTCGGTTTCTTAGCTTCTCTACCCATTGTACAGACCAGCATCAGGTGAAATGGTATCAACACCAAGGCTTTACCACACCGACAGCTGAAAGGTAAAAGCAATTTCAGTGTTTGGCTTAACTGAACACCATCATTGTTCAGGATTGTTTCAGTTCTGGATTGTTCCTTTTGTTAGTCTGAAAGCAAAATGTAAAAACTACAACTCCCACGCACAAGTCACAGAGGTCCACATGCTGTGAGAAGACCAAGACGTCTAGTCACAGGAATAAAACTGCATGTATTTTTCACTTTTAACCCCACTTTGACATATTTCTTTACTTGTGTTTCGCTTTGATATTTTAGTTATTAATTGCAAAGCCACACGCACTGGACACATGCTCAAACCAAAATATCCAGCATTGCTGCAGTCATTCCAAGCATCTTCTCAAAGATAGCTCTGAAAAATTGCCTTTTTAAGTTTCTCATGAGAAGGACCAAGACAGACAGCTCCAAAAGGACTGTACTAGCTAGATTTGTGGATTAATTCATCCTTATATATTTGGCTGATTTACTGCCTTGTTAGCTTACTGTTCTGCTCCATCCAAATTAACTACTTGATCAATTGAGCCACCAAATGATTCACATAAAATTCTATACAGCATCAGCAACTCAAGGATTACGCTCGATGTCCACTGGATGCTGCTGCGTCACGTTCAGGTTGTGCCACGGCTCTATCACATCTCTGTGGCGGATTAAATGCTGGTAGCATTTTAAAAGCAGAATATCTTCAAGCAGTCTGTTCTTCTACAGCCACATTTTTAATATAGTTCAGAGTTGTTTTTGCAACATTTTTTCGAGTTTTTACAAGCATGTTAGTTACAAGTTTCCAGCTCATTTGTGGTTGATGTGGAAACAGATTCTCTGAAGCTACACTTCACTTATTTTAACTGTTATATGCAACATGTCATTTTATCTTTATTTTGTTTCTGTATTTCCTAAAGAATCGTGCTTCTGATTGGCCTCCTCTCCATAGCAACAGCACCCAAGGTTCATGGGTGTAACAGTATTTAGACCTGTCTGCCGTGCCAAAATGACGCACAAAACATGATTTCTCAGAAACAAAGCGGAAATGATTAAAACTTGTGGCTATAACATAAACATGTAGCGTCGTTACATTATCCGGGAGAGTCCTGTGTATCTGCGTTGCGGGAACATTAAGGGTATGGGAACAAAGAATGGGGAAAAACACTTCTGGATCCAGTGACCCCTCCCATTTCGCAACTCTCTATTAGCAAAAGAAGGTGAAAATCTGTAAATCTGTAAAAAGCTGTATTCAAGAACACTTGATTGACAAACACCATGCTACACTGTGTGGCAGTCCTGGAGATTGGCGTGAAGGTTATCATGTTCTTACCTTGTCTGATACGCTTAATAAAAAAAAAAATAAATAAAAAAAAAAAACTTTAAATACATTTGTAATTCATAAATAAGTAATTCATACTTTCACAATGGCACCTTTTTGGAAAGTTAAAGTTCCAAAATCAATCATCGTCTGTGTTGGAGAAATGCTCAGTCATGGGGAGTCATCTGTACTGAGACTGAATGACTCAATTTAGTCAGGATAATAAGCAGTCCATCCAGTGTGAGGACGGAGGGCGTTGATTCTGCTCCTCAGAGATAAGACCAGGAGTCTCTTTTCCTGACGGAATGAAAAACTGAATGAATGAATGAGAGATAGAAAAGACTGTAGAAGAGGAAGAGAATTACTAAACTGACATAAGGTAGGCAGAGCAAGAATTGATGTTTTATGAACAGTGAGTCGGTACTCTGGCATGCAGCCATACCTCCTTCCGTTCTATGCCCACAGAGGGCAACTGAAAGAGAGCTATAATTTCCACTTCGCTCTACCGTTAATGACCAAGAGGAGAAGTATGTCCTTGAAAGAGCAGAGAGACATACAGTATTTCTGTATAAACGTATATTATTGTAATTTTGCATTGATGTACATGAAACTCTTGAATTAAAAGTACGAGGTTTGAAGGAAGGCACGAAGAAAGCTTAAGATATTCCAGCTACTGCAGCAAGAAAACTTCCAGGTAGAGCCGCAACTATTAGTCAATTAATCAATTAGTTGATCTAGAGAAAGTTGTTTGGAAACTATTTTTATAATGAGGTCATATTTTAAGTCAAACATTTAATGCTTCCACCTACTTAAATGTGAAAATTTGCTGCTTTTACTAGTCTTACATTACACTAAACTAAATATCTTTGGGATTCAGACTGTAGCTATGACAAAACAAGACATTTGATAACATCTCCTTGGGCTGTAGGAAAAATATTGGGAAACATTTTTTGGTTTTCTGTTTTTTATATACAGCCAGTGATTAATCGACTAATAGAAAAACAATTTATCAGATTAATTGATAATGAAAATTATTGTTAGTTGTGGGCCTTACTTCTAAGTCAGTGTTCTAGGATAAGATAAGATCCTGATATTATACGATATATCCTATGGCCATGAGTATATCTTCATGTTGTTTGTCTACTAAAAGTGAATAGGAGCAGTTTGGACATACTGTACGATATTTCAGCACAGAGAGACCTACAGGAGATGGTCAAGATACTATTAATAGTCTTCTGAGTCATCACATTTACATTAGTTGGAGCCCATTTACAATGAATGCATCCACGTCCTCACAGCAACAATACCTTGATGTTTTGAATAATAAAATACAATACAAAGTCAGAAGGGTAGAAGAAGACTAATTTAGTTAACCAAGTTTAAGTAGCCATTTTGAAGCTCCTGATGACGTGGGCAGACAGTAAAAAGAGAAGTAAGAATCTAGAGATCGTGTGTTTGTCATAATTCGGACAATAGCACAAATGCGCGTTCCTCATTAATTTTAATGAGGGTCCTGAAACAAAGGGCTAAAGGAAACAAATGCTGGGTCATCTGGTGAAAAACCACAACACAATGCCACGTCATTCGGCAATAATCAAATATGTGCAAGGATATATTCCTGGTAGTTTACTTTGTAACGTTTACAGTGTTAATTTTACTGTTAAACCCGGGAATGTTGTGACTGATGATAAATTGATTGCCGCTGCAATAACTTTCCAGAGCTGCAAAATCCTGCCTCATAGTATTATAAACCGCTGTGCAGTGTTTGGGAGTGTGATAAGCCTTCAAACTCATGGATGTATTCAAACTAAACCTCATGGACACTATGTCGTTTTCTCACTGATACCTGCAGCAACACAGCCTCTTGTGTTTTTTTTTTTAAAGAGTGCTATTTTTGGTTTAAGCACAGCCATCCTTGTCAGACCTGTAGGTACAGTACACTACAGCCAAGGTCATTTATAAAGTGCGCAAATTATAAATATGGATGCCATTGCCTAAATCTGGCAGTCATCCATCTCTCACACTATACATGCTGCTAATCAAAGTCAGATGATGAATTGGGTCACCAAGACTGAATATGATAATGGGGCCATTGACAGCCACAAGAGGAGTTACTGTACATCTCTGACAGGGTATCATGTTCAGTGTTGGTACACAGTCATCATTTTGTTCTTCAGTCATCATAATTCTGGGGCTTGTCATATACATTTTTATAGAGAGATTTACATATTGTCCCTGTCCAAAGAAAACCATGTTTGGCTATTTTGCCAAATTTGGCTGTTCTGAACTTTTCAGATAAAGTGAAGAATGAATTGCTCTTCCATGGTTTGATAAAAATTATCCTACTTCTTAAGTAAGGCAGCGGCTGATAATCTACCTATCATTTCCTCAATTAATTAATTTGTCAATAGATATCAGAAAGTAGTGAAAAATATTAATTAGGTTTTCCCAGAGTCCAAGACGACATCTTCAAAAGTTTATTTTGTCCAAACAACAGTCCTAAACCCCAACATATTCCCTTTCTAATTGTAGAAGACCACCAAAACCAGAAAGAAATCACACTGGAGAAGTTGAGTATTTTTACAATTAATCAATCTTTCAAATTAATGCAGATTAATATTCTGTGAATTGACTAAACAATGAATCCACTAATTGTTGCTGCTCTATTCTTAAAATAAATAGAAAATAAAAAAATCATTGGGTTAGCTGAAAAATGCATCATCACAAAGCTAAAAAAAAGGCATTTTCCTTAGCTCATGAATAGCTGTTTTTTCTGTTTCCACAAGACAGCACTTAGTGTATGGTCTATGTTGCAATTAAGCAAACCCAAGTGTATGGCCCACAAGCATTTCGTACTGCGTAACAGTACTGAGCCTCTGCCTTTGAAGAAAGTGTGTGGCAGATGAATGAGTTAAATCAAGGCACCAGCAGAAGTTTCCACACATTATTCTGATTAATTTTACAATTTATGCCAAGAAATAGCTTTCTATAAACCAAAATTTAGCATTTGCACCTAACTGTGCCTACTTGTCCTGTTGCCTCGGTGACACTTTAAAAAATGCTAAAAATACAGCATCAGCAGCAGCAGAACTGTCCTGTATAAGAAGAACATTATCATAAGTTACATACTTTTGTACATTCTTTTATATCCCTACCCCTCTCTTTTCAAAAGCTTTCTTTTCGTCTCAACCTTTTAAAGACCTTGCATTCTTCAGAGGGTGAAATCCTCTTGTTGCTGAGCAAGTTTTTAAATTTCTACTAAACCTCTGAACACCAGACCTCCGTAACACTAAGGTATGCACATGCATACACTCACCTACAAAACCTTGTCTTCCTGCTGTTAAAGTCATACAGATGCAGTTGATTCTACATCAAGTGCAGGTAAATATGAAGAGGAGGCAAGCTCAAGGTTTTTGTCTTTACAAATGGTCACTATGAAGAGCTTTAGGGTGTAGACAGTGTTTCAACAGAGTAAAGCTGCTATCAAAACAGACCTACAGTAAGTGTCCAGACAGCACTGCAGTATATCAAAAGCAGGGAGACCATACACTGTAACTCAGACAGCAGGGTTCATACACAGATTACACAAACTATGCAGACGGCTGCATCAGTTACATGCCAGTTGGCTATCCATTCACTGGTCGTCTTCACCAGTGACTAGATTATAGTGAGCAGGAAACTGTGAAAGGCAGAGACCTGGCTTGTTGAAGGTCAGCGCTGGGAAATGCTAATACTAAGACAGGGGAAATGGACCAGACACAGTGATTCAGAGCTTGCATTTCTAGATGCAATTCATAGTGAAGTCTGATGGAGTGTCTAACTGTAAGGACAAAATTACATCAATGTTGAAAGGATGAATGTTGCAAAAGCAAATACTGTCACTGTGATTACATCCATCAACTGGAAATACAATTGATCAATGTGGAGTGTTTATGTCAGAACTTTGCCCACTTGAGTTACCCGGATAAGTACAGGAATTTTAACAAAGAGTTATGTAGGCAGTACGATGTGAAGCCTAACAGACTATCTGCACAAGTTTTTGACTTTTTCAGATCGTCTTAAAGCCCCAGAAACCTCTTGGTTAAATAAGCGAACTCAAAGTTAAAGTCTGAACAAAAAACACCCTACCTTATTATTTATTAATAGGTTATGACAAAAATTAAACTAATCTGCTTCTTTAGGACTGTGTGGCTGTGGTTTGATCACATTTAACTGTAAGTGGTCTTGTAACATAAAAACAAGACTTGGTCAAAACCAACTATATGGCTGGACTATGTATGGTCAATGTGTGAAATTGAAGACGCGGTTGAAAAGTTTTGTCGCTGTAAATATTTACTTTATATGGAAAGTAACTAAAGCCTACTCGAAAAGTCGCTGACATAATCACACCGTATTTGCATTCTACCTAGTGTCAGCCAGTTTCGGCTGTTCGCTTATCTCCTACTCTCTGTGTTCACATATACAGTCTTAATACAGCCAAATTCCCAATTAAGCTGTTCTCATTTACACGTTTTTCACGGACCTAGTATGAAATAGCGACTGAAATGCGGCCTATTAAGACTACATGTTAACCAGTCACTTGCAAGCCATTTCCAAGCTGCTGCTCTGTGCTGCTAAAATCCAAATTTTATAACAGCAACATCATCTAACAAAGTCAGCATACACATAACTTAAAGTCAAAGGCTGTGCTGGGATTTCAGGTATATTTACTTGTAAAAAGATCACTAGTCTGACCAGCTCTAATTGAAACTGTTTGCGCCAATTCATTTTGAAAGAGCAACCGCCAACGTGCAAACTCCAACACTCAGCCGGACGACAAATGGTGTACCTTCATCACTCAAACAATTGCTTAATTTTTCGAAGAAAAACCTTAACAGACTTGGGGCAGGAGTTAAAAAACAAGCAACAGGCTTTACAAAACAACAAAGCAATCAGAAGCGGTTGATCCTCAACAACTGATTACCAAGTTGGTTTATTCAGATTCAAATCTATTGAATGTGTCCAATAGTGTTGAAAAGTGTAGCAGAATGTGTGGGCCATCAGGCACAATTGAGACGAATTATTCAACTGGAAGAGTAAAATAGTTGTTTGTATGTGTGACAAATTGTGTTTGAGAGGTTTCATTTTGCTTCATGTCTTCTGATAAAAGAATCTTTAAGAGCTGTGATATGTTCCTGATGGAAGACGATATCATTTCTCAGCTCCTATCTAACAGTGTGGGAAATGTCAGTGCCTACAGGCAGCTCTGTGTCAGGTGGGAGTACAGCGCTATCCAGTATGCTCTGTATGTAAAGCACCACAACAGTTTAACACTATACAAGCCCCAACTTGAACTCGAGTGGTATTTAGATCAGGCTTAGGTTCACTGATCATGTGCAATGTTGAAATGCAAAGACCACTCAGTCAATAATCATGATCTGACATTGTCAAATATCGACATATTTTGAAAAAAAAGTATATGAATATCTGTATTTGCTCAAAGGTTTAAGAATATTTTACGAACACAATATTTGTGTAAATGTATCCGATTTTAACAAAATATATCAGGAAAAAGCCCCAGCAGATTGACTTATGTCACAGCAGATTAGTTTATCAAGGAAACTATGCTATCATTTTTGTTGCCATAGTAATGAGTTCCTATTTGAATCGGTGGTAAATAGAACTGTTTGGCTGATCTGGGTGCTGGGTAGCTAACTGACTGGATCTGTGCGCTCCCTGGAATGGGACTGCTTCTCAGAATAGCCAATGGCAGATGCCTTCCCTCCCTCTGTGTTATTTGGAGCCCAAGGGCAGTGGAATCCAACCTCCAGCACTCTACTGTGGTGTGGCCCTTACTTCAGGACAGAGAAAAGGGCTTGAAGCTGGGAGGAAAAATTAAGCTGTCTTTCAATCATTGACCCATGCAGGCAGTCTGTATGTGCTTAACAAATGGGGTCAAATACATCAAGGTAACATCGTTGGATGACTCTTTATAGCTAGCAAATATAGTTTTATTGCTTAAAACATGAACATAGTACAGCAACCTGTAAGATGAACACATAAATTCAACCTCTGTTTAATACTGTATATATGGCTAGGGCTGCAACTACTGATTATTCTCTTTATCAATTAATCCTATTATTTTCTCGTTTAATGGTTCTGTTGATAAAATATTAGTTAAAAGGTAAAAAATATTCATCAGGTTTCCCTGAGTCTAGGTCTGTGAAATGTCAAAACATTTAAAATACAAATATATAAATAAATAAATAAAAATCAAAATTTCTCACAATCATAATTTCCTAAAGTGACATCTTTAAATGTCATCTTCTGATCAGTTTTTTACCGGTTAAATATTGCAGTCTGATTTTTTTATTTTTTTAGGATAATGCTGTAAAACTAACATAAAAAAGTCTGAAATTCCTACCATAAAAACATCCAGGCAGTTTACTAGGCTAGGAAAACCAAACTATGAAAGGAACCTCTCTTCAGCTTCACATCAACTTCACTCCAGTGTGTTACAATGTATTGCATCAGTAATGGTGGAAAAAAAATTAAAGAATTAAAAACTTCAAAAGATTAATTAGTTTCTTGTCCTGTCAGACAATATTCTGCATTTGGCTATCCTCAAACAGGACAAAAATGGTTAAAAGGCCTGAGAGTGTTTGTGTAGCAGCATAATTCTGTCAGGGGAGCCTTACTTTCTTTACAACACTTATCTACAGAGACCAACATCAGAAAAGGCAGCTGCTCCTCCAGGGCATCCAGCTTATCTAAAGTGATTCACTGGCTGCTACTGAACAACAAAGAAGTCAGGTAGGGGCAGCAACATTTGGGTAGCACATAGTACAAGTTTAAAAAAAAAAAATTACTGTAAATATACTGGAGACTATGACGAAACTAATTGAGGTTACCCAAATTTAATAGCGCATAATAAATAGCAAATACAAATTTACTTTTAATATTTTAATCTGGAGCTTGTTAGATGGCAAAAATCTAGTTTTCCTGTGGTGGTTGCTGTTAGTACTCCCGCTGATGCTATTTTTCATTATAAGCACTTGAGAATTGCTTTTCCCCCCATTACATCTCATTGTAAAATTTGTATTGCTTGTGAAATTGTTTATCCAGCTATTGTTCATTTCAGGGTACTCACTTTACTGATAAGGTATGTTCTGACTTTTTACAACTCTGTTTTGTTATTTAATTTGACAAGCGAGTGGCAAGTCAAGAGCCACTTGAATGACAGTAAGAACTAGTGTACAAATAATCATAGAACATTGACAGACAGCGTTTTTGCAAAACAAAAAATATGAGAGAAGAAAGAAATAGCAGCAAAGAAATGGTGATGACTGTGATGCTAAAATTAACTACAACTAACTAAAATTTACTGTGATCCAAACAGAATTAACTGAGGTGAAAACAAAGGTCTGGTAATGGAAAACAGTTGGTTTTGAAATATGAATAGTAAAGACAAATAACACTTGAGCCGCTATCAGATCATCTGACCTCCAAGTAGCAGGATCTGGAGCAGTATCATGTCACTCTAGCTGTCACGTACCAGACAGGGATACACAACTCAAATCAAAAGTGAATATGTATCTCCTCAGTGTATCTAGGCATATGTTCTCAAAAATAGACAGTAAAGAAGAAGAAGAAACAAAAATGAAAAAAGGGTGCATTTAAATAGAGATACAAGGCTTTTTGATGTCTCTCTATAAATGTGTCATTATGATAGCATCATTTATAATTAAAAATGTGCATAAAACTTGAAAATTAACTGCTCTCAGCACACATAGTTGTTATTAAGATTTCTTTAAATGGCCATCTGTCTTAATTAAGCAGATGACAGAAGAAACTGGAGAGACAACATGTGACAAGAGTCCCTGGATGGATAACATGTGTCTCAGACCTATTCGCCAGCAGGATAACTAGAGTTCATACTCTTAAACTGACAGACTGACAAAGGCCAACAAAACAAAGCAAACTTATTAAAACTTAATAAAGCAAACTTTTTTTTTTTTATTTAATTTTTTTTTTTAACTACAGTAGATGTGTCTCCCATTGATGTGTGTGTAGACAGGAAACTCTAAGGCTCTAGTCAAACTGACTAAAGAAAGTTGCAACACACCCACAGCACCTGCTCAGACAGCAAATGCATCTTGCTGATAGTTGTTTATAGAGACATAGCTGCTATGGGCTAGTCCAGATCACCTTACTCAACAGGCCTGCAAGTGCAGGGTGTGGTGGGTGAGAAAAGTAATACTGCAACTCAAATCTCCCGCTGTTAATGTTCTATATCTTGATCACTATCTCCTGTAACAGCTGGATGCCCATTCTGGCTCCCGGAAATACAGTGTAGATTCTGCTGGTCACGTTTTGATTGGAAATTTAACCCAGGACTATTTTTATCATTACAGTAAGAGATGTTTTGGGACCAGGCAGATCTCACTCAAGAGACATTATTGATATAAGGAACAGCACAGCCTCATAGAAAGCTTCCGTGTCTATGTCCATTTGAACATATTAACTGGAATTGGAATGGGGGATAATGAAGCAGTTAATAAATTCCCTGGAAGTCTTTCATAAAAAAGAAATGATAGATGGAAGGTAAAATGCATTAAAAAAAATGTGTATTTTAGAGCATCTTCTGTTCCTTCTGAAGACAGTTTCAGGTGACTTAAGTTGTACCATACCACAGAGACCCTAAGAAATCCCGGCTATGCTATTCACTGGAGACAGCTGCCACATGCATTGCAGAGCCCACGTGGCTTCTGCTCTGTGTGGAGCAACAGGAGCAACAACTCCATGACCCCCCTTTGTGGGACCTTGCATTTGGTTCATCCAGCAAAACAGACTTTGTAAATAACATGAAAGCTCAATATCCTTTTCTTCAGTCTACAGCTTCTGACTTTCTTGCCTATTTAAACAATAAAAACAAATAGTCAAGGGAAACATTGTTCTTGAGCACAAGCACAGTTGCATTACTCTTTTCATGCAAAAAAAAAAAAAAAGGTGCTTTTTTTTTTTTGTACAATCTCTAAGATCCCTTCACATAATGGTGTCACTGGCATGCATAATCCCAACTATGCTTTTCCCCAGTTCTTTCCTGCTTAACAGTCAAACCAGTTTTCATCCGGTGTGGGGATGGAGGCTGATCAAACCATCTCCTTATTGCTGTTCCCAAGAATTCTATATGTAAAGTATGTTAACCTTGACAGGTGTTGAACCGATCATTTTAAATATAATTCGGTGTATTAGCTTCAGTGTATTAACTAACATCTTGTTCATATGGAAAAATTGTGTCTGTACATAATTTCATGAGAATCTAAATGTTGTTGAGATATTTAAGTGTGAACCATAGTAGTGGACCCAAAAACTGGTAGACAGACTGACACTGCCATCCACAGAGCCATGCCACTAGTATAGCTCAAAAAAGGAAAGTGCAATCTTGGAAATGAAGACAAAATGCCCTCGATGCTAATCAGGGATGATATTTAATATCTTGCTGTCAACGGAGGTGTAACACAATGCCTCGCTCTTTGTTGCAAAGCGAAACACTGATTTTAAAAAAAAAAAAGTTTTTAAACCTATGGCTGGGTAAACTAAAAAAACCTCCTGTTATGGTCTGTCTGAGCTTAGTCTTTGACCCTAATGTATAACTACTTGGTAGTAACAGCAGTATTTACAACTAAATCACAATGTTAGACTCTGTCTCAAAAGGCTGACCAACATAGCAACTTGCTTTGATCTGGAGGAAAACGAGAGAGAACGGAAAAATGACAAGCTGACACTCCCAAGTCATTGTGACATCTACCCCTATCCTTACTTCTATTTTAGTTTTTGCTCGATACTTTCTACTCACTGCCCAATCTATCTTCACATTTTTCTGACAGATTAGAGGACTTTTAACTGCCCATCTTTCGTATCTCTAATGACATTAAGGAAACAGTCTCAGCACCACTGTAATTCAGATGTCAAGTGCAGCTGTTCATGAAGAACATTGTGGTTTAAGGTTTAAATTTGTTTAAAGTAACTTGTCAGGACTATCAAAGAATGAGACAAAACAAACTGAGCTTATGATAGAAAGATTGGATGAATACACAGATAGACAAAAGAGACTGGTCTTTAAATGGAAACAGTGGTCTAAGTTGCATCTCTTCAAGTCTCTGAATTGTCCTGGACATCAGACCTTATTAACTCATCGGATATTTATTGTTAGTGATTAAAAGGAATCAGAGTATAACAAGGCCAAAAAGAATCTTACCTGCTTTATAAATTCTAATATACCACACATGAAAATCAAATGAATATTGACTTTAGTTTTATCTATTCAGTGTAAAATGTAGTTGTAGTTTTAATCAAATATTTAAAAAGAAAAAAAAAGTTCTGTACTATTTATGAAAAACATGTACAGATATGATTAATTAAATCTGAATAAGTAGCAATCTTTATTAATTACAGTGTTCTAAGGCAGCAACGAATTATTATTTGCAAGATCAATTAATCAGCCAATTATTTCCTCAATTGATTAGTTGCTTGGTCTAGAAAACATCAGAAACAGAGAAAATTTCCTGCGAATACCAGTGAAAATTTGCTGTAGGTCAAGGTTAAGTCACCAATGTCTTATTTTGTCCAAGCAGCAGTCCTGATTCAAAAATATTCAATAACTATAATGTAATCCAAGAGCCAATTCCCCCATTTGAGACACTGGAACTGTCCAATGTCTTTTCATCAGTTAAAATTAAATTATTAACAACTCTGAACATATCATAACCAACTTTAATCAGTCAAATTTTCTTTGTTAAAACTGCCATTGACAATACATGCAGAGATTAACCAGTCATGCAGAGGGTTAATCTAGCACCTAAATAAATGTATCTTTCAAAATCTGCCCTAGGTTCGTTTGGGAGGCAGGTTACTTGACATTGGAGTGTTATTTCATTAATTTTCAAGTCATATTGAACATGTCAAAAGGAGACTTCTGATGCGAGTAGCTTACTGTTACAGCTCACATCATGCAACTTAATTTGCTGTCAAAGAGGAAGAAATTACTACTGTCATAGTTAGAGAGCGCTGATGTTTCGGAATTGCTTCAACCTTCGATTAGAACTCCGTCACTGTCCTTCATGGATGACACTGACCGATATAGGTTGTTAATTTAATTACTACAAATCAAACAGATTATTGCAGATAAAAATCCTGTAACGCCATCTGTAATAAACAAACATTTATTAATCTGAATATTTGAGATTAATATTAATCTGCATATTCAAAAAAAACATTACTGTTTGTGACCATTACTCCATAAACAACAAATCCAGATTGCATTTTTTTTTATTTCTCTTCAATTAATGCATTTATGTCTTCATTTAAAAACGTAACCTAAAAATAGGCTCATTGGCGACAGCCTTTTTAAGGTTATATGTTGGTGTCTGTCGTGTGCCATGGGTGGAGCCATGGCAAGCGAACCTTGTATCTATGACCGTATGGAAACTAATGATGTAAACCTGACAAAATAACGAACCTTCCGTATGTCAGCACAAGCGAGTTCATTCTTATCTGCTCGTACAACTACCACTTCAGCAATGTGAAATGAAAAATCTATCAAGCATAGTTCAAAACAGTCATCAGTAAGAGCTTACTGCAATTACCAAAAACTGTTTGTGGGGGTGTAAGTTTACAATAAATTGAGTGAATCTTAAATTTAGCCAAACTGGAAGACGTTAATTATTCGGTAGTAAATATATAAAAGATTCTTTCATTGTGCTGACAAAACAGAAAAAGTAGAACAGAAAATCACGTAGTTTAAAATTTTTGATTTGCCAATTTGATAAACCAGCAGTTACGCAACGCAACAATAACCAAAGTGAAAGAGTATGAGATTGTAGGATGACCTTTGACTTTTCAGGTTCTGTGGTTCAACCAAACCCAAACCGTATAACTGACGTAGTATATACAATACTCACCCGTCTGCGGCAGAAAGGCAAACCTTGAGCAATGATGTTGATGCTAAATATCTTGAGTACTTTCTGAGGGGGTAACGGTTCCGAGGCAACGTCCTTGGGGTCTGCCAGGTCAATTGCCTGGCTCTCCATTGGGACATGCAAAGTCTTCTCTTTCCCACAGACAACATTTGGCATCTTTCTTCGAGCACCAGAGGATGAGAAACGGGGAATAGGGCAATGCCGCAGCATTGCAAAAAAGGCCGTTTTAGTGGATCATATCCCAGAAGGAGCTCCAAAAGCTGGCCGACCAATGTCATAAGCAGATAACTTTTCTTAAATGATAGCAGTGTCTTCCTTGGACCTCACAAACATTGTGCAGACGTATCAATACCGCGCTTGCTGAGCCTCTGCACCTACCTACTCAGAACTCATCTCCCTGCTGACTGGCACCCTTTAAAATATCTCTGGGGTGTGAGGTCACTGCTGCGCCCAGGCCAGGCGGAGCAGCTGCTGTCAGGGTATGAAAAGAGGATGGACCAAACTCAGCCTCTCCCCCCTCAGACAGGCACTGTGGAATCTGCTCTCATGACCCCTCGGTGGTGGAATGTGTACCAGCAGACGTCCGACGCAGCACACGTGTCCAGGGAGCTTCCTCATTGTGGTCATTCTCTGACCCCTTTCTGGTCTTCCCAACTTAGTGGTCTACATCATCACCAAGCCCAGATAACTTTACCCCAAGAAAACTGTCACCATACAACAAAACAACAGATTAATATATCCTCGTCTGAATCACATTTGTCAACTTAAGTGTTGAAGCTAGGATTTCTCATATGCTAACCCTCTCCAACTCTTCCATGAACCAAGGTGTCAATGAATGTCAGTAACTCTATTTCAGCAAAGAGACTGAGGATATTTCAGGAGACGATCACACAGCTGTTCAATGTTAGTATGTGTGACACATGCACTTAAACAAGGATTCACTTGGCCAAGTGTCAAGAGGGATGGACTTTTATGTCTATTAACGTGTTTTCACCTGCAGCTACGAGGAAAGAAGAAGCAGCAGCAGGATGTCATTCTTTTTCAAATGAATCTTGATACCAAACAACGAACTAATGTGAACGGTGGGAAGGTAAGGCACTATATAGGCGTAACAAATGGTTCAACAGCAGGGAGTTGAGAAGTTACGTACGGCATTTAAGCTTTTTCCGCACAGAAAATTAATATGCAGCAGAGCACAGCTGACAATCATTACTGAATAAGTATAAATCTATAGATTGAGTGGGTGGCAAGAGACAACCCTCCCTGCACACATTTAAATGTCTGAACACATGGTAACAAATAGACCTACAGGGCTTAACCTCTCTTCTATTCTCACATCCACCATTGTTTGAGGAGGATTACAGGGCCAGAACATCTATCAGAGTACACCGAGGGCCCTGACACACCAGGCTGACAGTCAGCCATTGGACGCCATCGAGTGTTTGTGGCTGACTAACGCCCATAGTTTTTATAGTATGTTCAGCACAATTGGAGGAAGTTGGCACCTTATGGGCAACTGTTCAGCTTACTGAACGTGTTGAACTAACAGCAGAGGCAGTTGGTGAAAGAGCTCCCTGACTGGACATCCGGCCTGGCAAATCAGGGATTTCACCCATTTAGTGCAATTTTTCTTTATTTTTGTTTTTCGCATCTTCATGAGCAAAACAAAAAACTATCAAAAGCAAGGCAAAAACTTTACAATGCCAGTGGCAGCAGCTTTTTAAACCACACAGATCCCTAATTCATATTCCAAGCATTAAACAGATTCATAGTGGCAAAAAAAGTGGTTGGTTTGTTTGTCTTTCACTGATATTTCTAAATTCTAACACAGGCAAAGAATATACATTAACATCAGCTGTGAGTTTACCATTCGCTGCAGCATGGTTAAGTGTGCAAATTTTGGAGCAACATGAGGCAATGCAATTTGTCTGGTCAGTCGGCCTTTGTTGGCACAACTTCTTTAATTTTAGCTTGGTTTGTCAGGGCCCCAACGCAACTCTGTCCTTTAGCGTAATGGATAAAAGGTACCAGCTCTCAAAAGTACAGGCAAAACTTGAATACAGAAAAGAAACTGGCTAAAAAGCAGAGTATTTCCATATAGCCCTAGAAGAAAAAAAAGTATCTGCCAGCAGACCTTGTCCAATATCCTAGAATTATGCATTTCCCATTACATCCACCTGAATGACTGGCTAATGTAATTATTCTCCCTTCCCCTATCACTTTACAAACCATGATTGACAGTAGTCCACATGCAGTACGAAATAACCAACAAGGCACCTGTGAACGACTGCTTGTTTCTAACATACCCCCAGCCTTGTAGAGGTTACTTGAGCTTTCAGACTAATCTTAGGCCATCAAGCTATGTGACAGACACACTGTTCCAGTCTGCTACAACATGATCAGCCCAAAGTAACTCATTAAATAGCGAGCCATGAGAGCATAGTTAACCTTGGATCCTCTGCAATGCTTGTCCTCTATGCTTGATTCAAAGTTCTCTTAACCATTATCTATATTGTGCCATTTCCAGTCAAATGATCCAGGAACTAATGTTCCATGACCAAGAATCCCAAAGCCAAACCCAAAGGAGATTCTTTTGTAAAAAGGGGATGAAGTTTCTGGAGTTCTTTAAAATGTTCCAACAATCTGTGTTTCTAACTTTGTGCAGTTGCAAGAAGGCTAGTGTTATGTCCTCCCACAACAAGGGAGAAAATCTGCTATGAGTATCTTAGGAGATTTGGTGTATGAAGCTACAAAGGTTGATAGAAACTTACAGGCCCATTGAGCTTTACAGTAACTACAGAAACCACCCAAATGAAGAGGATCAAAGCCAAGACAAAACCACTGACTGCAAACCACAAATAATTAAGCGAAAAAAAATTTTTGGTCAGAAAGTTACTATTGTACTAGCTCATAACATGCCAATAAAGTGCACTAACAAAGTATAATGGGTAAATTATTGTTATGCTTTCTTTTAATACTGTGTTGCAGTATTACTGCCTGGTCATTGAGTTTGCAGTTCCTGGTAAGACATCAAGACTGCTGGAGTGCCAGAGGGTCAAGAATGTTTGGCTTCTAGTAACTCAGTACTCTTACAAATCACTCCCAGCTTTTCAAAACAGCTGAGATGACAGGGCATGACTGCAGATAAAGGCCCTGTGAATGTAGGAAATTGTAGACCTTGCCTGTGCAGTAAAAAGTTATCAACAGTAAAGCGCAAATGGGAAATTGCAAAAAGAAGTTTTTATTCAGGCATTAGATCAAAACATATGAAGAAACCACCCTTATTTCAATCAACTGAAAAATTATACCTACCAGGATCCCAAAATTGACAAAACATAGCATTTAAAATTACAGTGAAAAGTACTGCAAACTGCAACAATAATTTCGCTTCTACTGAGAATATATATCGATCAGCCACAACATTAAAACCAGTAACCATTTTTAATGTTGTGGCTGAAAGGTGTATTATATAGGAATATGAAGTTAATGTTTGTAGTCCAAACAATGTTCTACTATCACTTCCAGGGGTGTTAATTACCTTTATATATCCATAAGGTAAATATGTGTAAAGTGAGGGTTTCTAGTGGTAGAATTTTGGTTTTCAGTTTAAAAAAAAACAAAAAACAACACCTTACACCATTCTCATCCTTTTCACCCCCACACCGTCACTACATCAGCCAGCAATGAGTCTACAACCTTTGCCAAACACCAGAGGCTTTACAAGAAAAAACAAACACATGAACGCTAACTCCCTTGTTCACACAGCTGGACGGCATCCATGTGAGGCAACCAGCAGTTCATTATTAGGTAAAGCCTGTGGTACAGTCTGGGCAAGGCTGCAACAAGCACCCACAACCTGTGGGCTGCAGATTACAGTATGAACATGCCTTTTAGACCACTGCCTCCCTCTGGTGTCAAAGGCTGGGAAAACAATGCTGCACTGCACATTCTCCTAATACAACATCATCCTGTCAAAGGCAGGTCTATAGAGAAGAAATTTCAAGAATCTAATATGGTAGCAACATAATCCTTAAATTTTAATTAGTGGTTGTGCTTGGAACCTTATGAATAATATAATCAAGAACCTCTCTCTTTAGAACATTAAGTCTGTAATGCAAAGCAGCATAATGCAATAAACCCAAAGCCTCAAATAATATTCGAATTGGAGTGACCTTACTGATTATGATAGAGGTATTTACTGTGACAGTTTGTCGGTAGTAAGATGTCAACTTGTCACCTTGAAAACCTACATCTTTGCTATTTTTACATCAAGTATCACAATGGAAATATGTATTAGAATTTAGTGCTTCCATCTTCCTTCCTTCTTCCTCTGTGTAATTTAATGTCTCAATAATGTCAAATGAACTAAACTTTGCTAACCAAGAAGGAAGAGCAACGGCGATAAATAATCATGACCTTAGGGTTTAGTGAAAAAAGAAAAAAAAAAGTTTTCATTTTAGCCATAATTGTGCAGCAATTGTGCAAAGACGACAGGCAAAGAGTGTGCAGAGAATTAACAATTCAACGGTCGAGTGGGGGTGTATCGGGATATGATCAGGGCTTCCGTGAACACAAATTGTCGTCAATATATAGTGGCAGTGACTCAAACTAGTTGCTTTCATGTGGGAGGATGAGAAGACTGATCCTTTGTAGCTTATCTCTGTCTGTGTGACAAGGCCAGTGTGTGGGAGACACCACCTACAATAAGCAGGCTGCCTTTTCTTGGAAAAACATTTAATTAGAGGCAATGAACAGTAATGTGTTTGAAGAAAAATAAAAACTGAATGTGCCTCAAATTGTCCAATTTTGCTACACTAAAATCAATTTGGCCAAGAAGTTATTGCTCACTCCGATCTCAAACAGCAATACATGAAAATTGCTCAATTACTGAACAGCCTGTAGTACAGTGCACATTACTTTACAGTGGTATAGGTTGGTAGAGGTCTAGATCATATGCATACAGTTCATATGCCATGAAGCTTTCTGTTCCTATGGTTGTAACAACGGAGTAGGAAAACCAGAACAAAAAATATTATTCCAATCTTGTCTAATTTCCCCAAGGCCATCAACCCACAAGCACTAGAATGAGTGGCTGCCCCCTCTCTAAACATCCTTTCATCACTGTTCACGATGTAAACGCCATTTTCACATTGGAGTTTGGAAAGATGTAGTAAACTTTGAGAGTTTGACAAGACATGACAAAAAGAGGAGAAAGAACATGGACACCTGCTATGCGTTTGCAAGAGTCCTTTATACAGTGGCAGATTTCATTTTTCTCCAAAGGTTTTCTATGGAATTTAGGTCAGGAGTCATTGCTGGCCAGTTTAAAACAGTCCATCTTTTCCTTTTTAACAATTATTTTGTGCTGCTGGATGTGTGCTTTGGATTTTTGTCCTGTTGAAAGACACAAGACCTTTGCCTCCAACCTAGTTTTCTGACACTACCTTACCAATGCCTTGGTAATCCTCTGATTTCATCGTTCCTTTGATACATTCAATGTCAGTACCAGAGGCAGCAAAGCAACCCCACAGCATGATAGAACCTCCATCATGTTTAACTGTATGTAAGGTGTTCTTTTCCTTATAGTCTTCATTTCATCGCTTATAAACAAACTGATGCACTGCATTCCGAAAGAGCTCTACTTTGGTTTCATCTGTCCATAGAACATTATCCCAGAAAGACTATGCTTATCAATGAAAGTTTTTGCAAACACGTTTTTTTGTCTCTCTTTCAGTATTGATGTCCTCCTTGGCTTTCACCCATGGAGCCCTAGTTGTTTTAGTGTGCAGCGTATGGTATCAGCTGAAACCACTACTCCAGATTGCTTCAGGTCACCCTGTAGCTCTTTAGATGTCTTGCGTCGTGTTTTTTTTTCCAAATTACGCATCAACCCTTCGCAGACTTCACTCGTTGAGGTTCTTCTTAGCACCACATCCTGGATGCATCTTAACAGTTTTAGGACTGAAACTTCTTTATAACATTACAAACTGATGAAACAGGGATTTCAAGATCTTTGGCAATTGCCTTGTAGCCTTTGGAATTTTTATGTTTTTTGACAATAGCATTTCTGATTCACTAAGACAGATCTCTTGTCTTTGCTATTGTGAAAAAGAAACTGGAAACAGTCAGGACTTTTTATGCAGAAAACAATCATTCATTGGTTAATTTAGGTCATGTGAACACTGAAAAGTAAGCACAGGTGAGTCTTAATTGTTTGTTTGAGGAACTAATTTAAATTCATCAAAAGGTTGCCAATAAATGTGTCAAGGGTACATTTTATGTCTGTATTTTTTATTTCAGTATATAAAAGCACTTTTTTGTTATTATTCAGGAACTTTGGACATTTTATTAAATATTTTATACAATTATTATTATTATACAAAATTGGTTAATTTGCATTTATTTCTGAATATATTCTAAATCCTGTATATTTTCAACCAGGATTGTATATACCTTTATTCTAGATTCAATGATGCTCAGATGTAGACGTATGTAAACACTGACTGCCTAACAGATGGCTGAGGTGTTAAGCTCAAAACATACAGTAATTTTTTTTTAAGCAAAAGTGTACTTCACATATCAAACACCCACCTCACAATATTAATACATTTTATTTTCTTGTAATCCAACTAAATCAATCCTTTATTCAGCAAGTGTTGGTGTATATTTAACACTGTCAATGCACTCTGCCCTCATCACGCCCTCCTGCTCTGCTTTATCATAGCTCTACAGATCCATTTGCCACCAAAGGTCTCTGATGAGTCATATGAGACGTCTAATCCTGTAAGATCACATAATGCCTTAGTCACTGGCAATGAGTAATATGTTAAAATGAATTCTAAGATGGGCAGGCAGCAGTGAACTGTAGAGAGCCTAAATGGATATAATATGTTTGTTTATTCTTATCCAATATTTTTTTTAAAACTGACAGTTTAGTATGACAATTAAAATTTAAGATTTGAAGAATTGGTTATGGTTTGGAAACAAGTGTTTATTTTTTTAAAGATATATCTAATGGCTCCTGTGCCGTGTGAGGAAATCAATTGTCGTAAATTTCAAGATTTAAATCTGTTAAAATCAGTTTAATCAGTTTCTACACTTGGACCAAATAAACTGCACCTGGAAAAGAGATACATCTGCCACTTCTCATTACTCGACATTCATGCAGAGTTATGAAACTAGAGAACACTGGAAATTGAATCGTCAAATTCCTAATTTTTCTACAGTCGAACAAATAAAAAGTTAGCTTAAATTTTAGTTTCAAACTTGCCTGCTATTTTGTCTGTTAAGATAAGCAGTATAAATGGGTTCAAATCCAAGCATAGTAGTAGTAACTGTATATTTACAACTCCTGGGGGTTCCCACACTACTTCCATTTTAATGGTCTATACTTTTGCAAATATCAACTTTTTGCCAGGAACAGCGAATGACAGTGTGAAATACTTTAGGATTTTTAAATGTAAATACTGCTTCTTACTTTTCAAATCTCTGAAAGAATTTAAGAAGTGGAAGTAGGTTTTTCACCTGCCAATGTCAAATAATCCCACTTTCCAGGAACTAATGTATATGACGCAGTATTCAGATATCAACACCTGCTACAGCCCAACAACTGCAAGCCTCATTTTAACTCATCACCATATGTTCTGAAAATATCATGTGATAGTCA